>NC_090445.1:585780516-586053016 GCF_031143425.1 Pleurodeles waltl
TGGCCCTCTAAATCAGCCTGACTGTCTCTCTGGACTTTGTATAATTTCAGCTGAATGTATTTTAAAGTGCTTACTGATGTGCATGTATTAGGTCTACTATCATATTAAATTGTGAATCAGATTTGGACTCATTTGCACACTGGACTTCAATGTGGAATTCACAACTATGCCTTCTTTGTGTGGCTATAAGCAATCAATGTTCCTGGTTAGTGGGCAACCTTAAAGTCTGTGGCACAGTCACATCATTATCATAATGCAGTATTACTCTATAATTCTGGTAGCACATCAAACCAACTCCTTGAACGCAGGAACTTTAATTTCTGCTGAAGGACCAATATTTCCCCAAATCGATAAGAGTTTTAATGCCCAACATCATTGTTCTCCTATCGAAAGGATATTACCTCACATGGAGCATTAGGACCTAGTCTCTTCTCGCGATGCTCTTCCTCTTCATCAGGGGGTGGTTTTGCTGGAGGAGGAGGACGTTCTCTCTGCAGCAATTAAAAGAAACATTGAGGCATGTGAATCAATCACAGATTGAAAGCTCCCATAATACAGTCAGGCAGAATCAGATACAATTTTCTGCAAAAGATAAGGATTCACAAAAGAAGCCCATGATCCACACCTGAAAGTAGCTATTACATGCAGCATCAATTGGAGAAAGGCATAAAAAACATTAAGAGGTTACGCACCAATAGAGACCGAGTTAAGAGGGAGACCTCAGAAATAGTCCTCAAAGATCACTACGAGTCAATAAGGCCTCAGAACCAGTTCACTAGCAGCTTGTATTTCCATTTATTCCAAATTAAGTTACTGGTCCAGCAGCAAGCTTATTTATTCAAAATGTCTTACACCACTACAGCTGGGTTCATTAAGAAATCATTAATACCTTATGAACCTCTTAAATTGCTACAAAGAAAGTAAGCATGACACAGTCGAGCAGGACACATTTAGAAATACATCTGGTTTCCTTAGTTTTCACTGAGTCTCCCATTATAAAAGTACACAAACTAACATGTCTTATTACTAGGACAACCAACTGAGCCTCAAAGAAAGCTCATAAGTGCAGGGAAGCCAACATGGCTGTCCTGAAACTAAACGAAAGTAAATTTCTGAACAGGCCGATATAGTGGGGCGCTTCAAGACACTTTCCACCAGGTAAAATACAAATACTTTTACTGTCCCATGGTCTTCTGAGAATACACATTGACATTCTCTGGAAACATCTAGTGAAGAGAGGCTTTGGGAGGACTCGTCTTAGTGTGCTGTAGTAAACACACTGCTTTAACAGTATCACTGTGGCCCACGGGAATGTGGGAAAAGAAGAGAGAAGACGTGATTGCAGCAAAAGGGAGCAGAACAACAGGATTAAGTACCTTTGCACAGGAAGCAACTGAAGACTAATGTTTGTGGCAACCATTCTATGACGTGTAGTACTGTACTAGAAGAATTACGTCCTTCACGCACCTATACCTTTACCTCAGCTGATGGGCATTTATGGCTTAGTTCAATATGTAGTCTGATCTCAGAAGCAGACTGTTTTCCAGTAGGAGGATGAGAATGGAGTGTCGATTAAGTGTAAGTCATGAGATATCCATGTAAGAAAGAGTAGAATAAACTTTAACAGCCACAGGCGTCCAGGGAGGAGGGTTGGCGCATGTGAATCTCAGCACTACAGGCCACCAACAGGTGCTTACAGGGTAAGAACCATTCCGTTTGAGGCATGTACAGTTGTAAATACACATGCTCTGCTTAGACTGTAACGCAGTCCCCCCTCAGAAGCGGTGGCTAACCGGTGGCTGAAGCAGTTGTATGAAAAAGAGTACGTAGCACTGCCTGATCTACACTGGCTTGATGATGTACTAAAACATCCACACAATACTGTTTGGTGAAAGTGTGCGGTGTGGACCATGTAGCTGCTTTACATATGTCAGCTAAGTGAACATTTCTTAAGAAAGCCACGGATGGTCCTGTTATTCTAGTAGAGTGTGCTCTGTGAGGAGTAGGTAAAGGTCTTTTGTATTTAGCATAACAAGTCTGAAGGCATGTTACTATCTTTCTGGCTATACTTGTAAGGGGCTGGCCTGGTGTGTAGTGGGTACCTATGGCACTTACAGCTTACACTAGGTCCAGGTATCCCTTGTTAGTGTAGTCAGTGTATAGAAGACAGGCTCTCTAGAGGTAGCTGTGGATGAGCAGCCAAGGCTTATCTAGGAGACATGCAAAGCTCATGCAATACCACTGTAGTCACACTTAGTACTTACACACATGAAAGAAAACACTCAGTGTTCCAAACATAAAGGTATTTTATTTTGGTGACACAAATACCACAAAAAACCATAGAGGCTATACTCCCTTAGGAGTTAAGTCATATGCAAGTTATATACACTAGTATGCAGAAATAGGCATAAAAACAGGAATGGAATGCGAAAGTCGGTGACCCACCTCGGTAAGTGTAGTGTGTAGAGGGGAGCTGAGAGTACTAGGAAAGCCCAAAGGTAAGTACCACAACCCACCCTGGCTACCAGGAAAGCAGGAGTAAATACCTGTAAATTCCCAAGAACACACACGTAGAAGAGAAGAAGAATAATGCAAAACCAAGAAGAGACTGCAAGACACCAACAGTGGATTCCTGGACAAAAGGACAAAGTCCAAGAAGCACAGCAGAGTCCAGGAAGGACTTTGTCTTTTTCTCCCCAGCAGCACACACAAGCTGCAAGGTAGTGTGCATGTGCTGAGTGAGGGGGTCCCCAGGGTGGCCTAACATACTGCAGCCCTTAGAGACCTTCCCTGGCCACAGGGCCCTTGGTACCATGGGCACCTTTTTACAAGGGACTTAACTGTGTGCCAGGGATGTGGCAATTGTGGGAACAAGGGTAGAGTTTTAGGGAAAGAACACTGGTGCTGGGGTCTGGTTAGCAGGGTCCCAGCACACTTGCAATCAAAGTTGGCATCAACACTGGGCAAAATGTGGGGGCTAACCATGCTAACACTGGCATTTTTCTACACCTGGTTAGCAGGATCCCAGTGAACACAGTCAAACACACTGACATCAGGGGGAAAAAGGGGGTAACCATGCCAAGAAAGAGGGTACATAACTACAATGGTGGACTTGGATATAGGGTTGCCTTTATGTGGAGGTGAAAAGGCTACAAAAAATGTGTTTAGTTTTTCTGAAGGTTTTAGTTCTATCAATATAGAACATAAGGTCTCTTTTAACATATCATATATGAAAAGCTCTTTGCACAACGGAATCTGGTTGCAGGAAAAAATGGCAATTCAATGGATTGGTTGAGGTGAAGTTGGGAATCCACTTTAGGGAGAAATTTAGGGTTGGTGCGGAGAACTACCTTGTCTCTATGTAGTTTGAAGAAATGTTCTTCCAAGGTTAAAGCTTGGAGCTCTGTAACACTTATAAGTAAAGTGAGGGCAACTAAAAATGCCACCTTTTAACAAAAGAATTTAAGGGGGCATGCCTGATCGGTAAAAAAAATGTGTATTTGTCCCCTGACAAGTGTAATGTGATCAGGGTGAAAGCGAAACAAGTCGTTGCTTGCTGGTGGTGGCGGCACCAAGTGACAAAGCACTTCTTCCTCTACCTTTGGTGTGGTTTCCTCTATAGGAGCCCCTATAGTAGGACTTTGTGGGAGAGTACTGGCTCTGGCCACGCTGGTAGGAGGTGGAGGCTTCTGGGGTGGTGGTCTTTGAGCCTCCGTGATAGGTGGAGCAGCAAAAGGAGCCCCTAGATCTAAGGGTGTGAAGAGCTCCCATGGACTTCACAGTCTCTGTGTCCTTCTCTATTTTTTTTGCTAATGTCTCATCGGCCTGTGGCCCGAAAAGATGTTCCTTATCAAAAGGGGACTTAAGAATGTCCTGCTGGACATCAGGCTTGAAGTCAGAAATACACAGCCATGCGTGTTGCCAAAGAAGTACACTAACATTAATACTCTTGGCTAATGTGTCAGGAGAGTAAAAAGCACATCTAACGGACGTGTTTGAAATTAGTTTGCCTTCTGCTACTAATCCCTGCCCCCCCCCTTTCCTTTGCTCATCTAGGAAAAGTTGGAGGAGCCCCTCCATCTCATCCTAGTGAGCATGGTTGCATTGTGCCAATAAGCCCATGGAATTGTTGATGTGCCATTGGTTTGTAGATTGCCCTGCAACTGGTTCATGTGCAGTGTCAATTCTTTTTCTCTCTTTATTGGGGGCGGGATCTTGCCTGACGCTTGGGAATTAGCTAGATATATATATATGGAAAATGTCACTTACCCAGGGTACATCTGTTCGTGGCATGAGACGCTGCAGATTCACATGCTGTGTATTATCCTGCCATCTAGTGTTGGGCTTGGAGTGTTACAAGTTGTTTTTCTTCTAAGAAGACTTTTCGAGTCACGAGACCAAGGGACCCCTCCCTTTCGGCTCCACTGCGCATGGGCGTCGACTCCATCTTAGATTGTTTTCCCCGCAGAGGGTGAGGTAGGAGTTGTGTATATAGTAAAGGTGCCCATGCAATGGAGTAAGTATGTATGTACATAATGTGCATAAAACTAATAAGTATTTACAAAATTTACAAATTTACAGTTTTTATTCAACTTAAACGGCTACAGGCTCCCGGGGAGGCGGGAGGGCGCATGTGAATCTGCAGCGTCTCATGCCACGAACAGATGTACACAGGGTAAGTGACATTTTCCGTTCGATGGCATGTGTAGCTGCAGATACACATGCTGTGCATAGACTAGTAAGCAGTAATCTCCCCAGAAAGCGGTGGTTTAGCCTGTAGGAGTTGAAGTTGTCTGAAATAATGTTCGTAATACAGCCTGTCCTACTGTGGCTTCTTGTGTTAACACATCTACACAGTAATGTTTTGTGAATGTATGAGGCGTAGACCATGTGGCTGCCTTACAGATTTCTGTCATAGGTATATTTCCTAGAAAGGCCATTGTGGCGCCTTTCTTCCTAGTGGAGTGCGCCTTTGGCGTAATAGGTAGATCTCTTTTTGCTTTAATATAGCAGGTCTAAATACATTTCACTATCCATCTGGCAATGCCTTATTTGGATATTGGATTTCCTGCATGAGGTTTTTGGAAGGCTACAAACAATTGTTTTGTTTTGCAAAACTGTTTTGTTCTATCAATGTAATACATTAGTGCTCTTTTAATGTCTGACGTATGTAAGGCTCTTTCTGCTACTGAGTCTGGTTGTGGAAAAAAGACTGGGAGTTCCACTGTTTGGTTTAGATGGAACGGTGATATAACTTTTGGTAAGAATTTGGGATTTGTACGGAGAACCACTTTATGTTTATGTATTTGTATAAAGGGTTCTTGTATAGTAAATGCTTGTATTTCACTTACTCTTCTAAGAGATGTGATAGCTATTAGGAAGGCTACTTTCCAGGTTAAGTATTGCATCTCACAAGAGTGCATGGGTTCAAATGGTGGACCCATGAGTCGTGTCAATACAATATTGAGGTTCCACGAGGGGACTGGTGGTGTTCTCGGGGGTATGATTCTTTTTAAACCGTCCATAAATGCTTTGATGACTGGGATTCTAAAAAGTGATGTTGAATGTGTAATTTGCAGATAGACATATATTATGTGAGATGTATTTTAATAGAAGAAAAAGCTAGTTTAGATTTTTGTAAGTGTAATAAGTAGCTTACAATGTTTTTTGCGGAAGCATGTAGTGGTTGAATTTGATTATTATGGCAGTAATAAAGAAATCTTTTCCATTTGTTTGCGTAACAATGTCTTGTAGTAGGTTTTCTAGCTTGTTTAATGACCTCCATACATTCTTGTGTAAGGTCTAAATGTCCAAATTCTAAGACTTCAGGAGCCAGATTGCTAGGTTGAGCGATGCTGGATTCGGGTGTCTGATCTGTTGTTTGTGTTGAGTTAACAGATCTGGTCTGTTTGGTAGTTTTATATGAGGTACTACTGACAGGTCCAGTAGTGTTGTATACCACGGTTGGCGAGCCCAGGTTGGTGCTATTAGTATTAGTTTGAGTTTGTTTTGACTCAATTTGTTTACCAGATAAGGAAGCAGTGGGAGAGGGGGAAAAGCGTAAGCAAATATCCCTGACCAACTGATCCATAACGCATTGCCCTTGGACTGAGGGTGTGGATACCTGGACGCAAAGTTTTGGCATTTTGCGTTTTCTTTTGTTGCGAATAGGTCTATTTCTGGTGTTCCCCAGCGTAGAAAGTAAGTTTGTAGTATCTGGGGTTGAATTTCCCATTCGTGTGTTTGTTGGTGATCTCGACTGAGATTGTCGGGCAACTGGTTTTGAATCCCTGGGATGTACTGTGCTATCAGGCGAATGTGATTGTGAATCGCCCAATGCCAAATCTTTTGTGCTAAGAGACACAGTTGTGATGAGTGTGTCCCTCCTTGTTTGTTTAGGTAATACATTGTTGTCATGTTGTCTGTTTTGACAAGGATGTGTTTGTGGGCTATTAGTGGTTGAAATGCTTTCAATGCTAGAAACACTGCTAACAGTTCTAAATGATTTATATGCAGTTGCTTTTGGTGAACGTCCCATTGTCCCTGTATACTGTGCTGGTTGAGGTGTGCTCCCCACCCCATCATGGAAGCATCTGTTGTGATCACGTATTGAGGCACTGGGTCTTGGAATGGCCGCCCTTGGTTTAAATTTATAGGATTCCACCATTGAAGCGAGAAGTGTGTCTGGCGGTCTATCAACACTAGATCTTGAAGTTGACCCTGTGCTTGTGTCCATTGTGTTGCTAGGCACTGTTGTAAGGGCCGCATGTGTAGTCTTGCGTTTGGGACAATGGCTATGCATGAAGACATCATGCCTAGAAGTTTCTTTACAAACCTCACTTGATAGTGCTGGTTTGGGTACATGTTTAATATTATATTTTGGTAGGCTTGTACCCTTTGTGGACTTGGAGTGGCAATCCCCTTTTGTGTGCCGATTGTTGCTCCTAAGTACTGTTGTATTTGGCACGGTTGTAGATGTGATTTTTGGTAGTTTAGAGAGAACCCTAGTTTGTGTAGGGTTTCTATGACGTATTGTGTGTGTAGGAGACACTGTTGCTGAGTGCTGGTTTTTATTAACCAATCGTCCAAGTAAGGGAATACGTGCATGTGCTGTCTCCTGATGTGAGCGGCTACTACTGCAAGGCATTTTGTGAATACCCTTGGGGCTGTTGTTATCCCGTATGGTAACACTTTGAATTGGTAATGCACACCTTGGATTACAAACCTTAAGTATTTCCTGTGGGAAGGATGTATGGGTATGTGGAAATAAGCATCCTTAAGATCTAATGTTGACATGTAGACCTGTTTGAGCAAGGGAATCACGTCTTGAAGTGTTACCATGTGAAAGTGATTTGATTTGATGTAAAGATTCAGTGTTCGGAGGTCTAATATGGGTCTCAGTGTTTTGTCCTTCTTTGGAATTAGGAAATACAGGGAGTAGACACCTGTTCCTTTTTGATGTTTGGGTACTAGTTCTATTGCTTGTTTTTGTAACAATGCTTGGACTTCTAGTTGTAACAGGTCTAAGTGTTGTTTGGACATATTGTGTGCTCTTGGGGGCACATCTGGTGGCAATTGTAGGAATTCTATGCAATAACCATGTTGGATAATGGCTAGGACCCATGCGTCCGTAGTTATGTGTTCCCAGTTGTGGTAATATGCAGTAAGTGTACCCCCCACTGGTGTTGCGTGGTGGGGGTTTGTGACATTGAAGTCACTGTTTGGTTTGTGGGGTTTTTGGGCTCTGGAATCTCCCTCTTGCTTTAGGGAATTGTCCACCCCTATAGTGTCCTCGAAAACTTCCTCTCTGATACTGGCCCTGATATGTGGGTCTGACTTGTGAGGTGGAAGGCTCTGTGGTTTGGGAACGAAACCCCCCTCTAAAGTGCGGCTTCCTAAAAGTGCCTCTGCTCTGTGGGGAGTAGAGCGTGCCCATGGCTTTGGCCGTGTCTGTGTCTTTTTTCAGTTTTTCTATTGCCGTATCCACCTCCGGCCCAAACAATTGTTGTTGGTTGAACGGAATGTTCAGCACAGCCTGCTGGATTTCTGGCTTAAACCCGGAGCTCCGTAAACATGCGTGCCTACGAATGGTTACTTCAGTGTTCACTGTCCTTGTCGCCGTGTCTGCTGAGTCCATAGCCGACCTTATTTGGTTGTTAGAAATAGTTTGACCTTCCTCAACAACCTGTTGGGCACGTTTCTGGTACTCTTTGGGAAGGTGCTGAATGAGATGTTGCATTTCATCCCAATGTGCCCTGTCGTATCGAGCCAGTAGAGCCTGAGAATTGGCAATCCGCCATTGATTGGCTGTCTGTGCTGCCACCCTCTTGCCTGCTGCATCAAATTTCCGACTTTCCTTGTCGGGCGGTGGTGCATCTCCTGAGGATTGAGAGTTTGCCCTTTTTCGGGCTGCTCCCACTACCACCGAATCAGGAGTTAACTGTTGTGTGATAAACACAGGGTCAGTTGGGGGAGGTTTATATTTCTTCTCCACCCTAGGCGTGATGGCTCTGCCTTTTACTAGGTCCTGGAACACTTGTTTGGCGTGTTTTAACATGCCTGGCAGCATTGGCAAGCTTTGGTATGAGCTGTGAGTAGATGACAGGGTGTTAAACAAAAAGTCGTCCTCTATGGGCTCTGCATGCATTACTACATTATGGAATGTAGCTGCCCTTGAAACCACCTGCATGTATGCAGTGCTGTCCTCAGGTGGTGATGGCCTTGCCAGGTAGCAAATCGGGACTATTGTCTGAGACCGGTGCATCATACAAATCCCATGCATCCGGGTCATCTTGGGTCATCCCCGTGTGTGTCGGCGACTGCATCATTGGGGGTGTTGCTACCGGGGACAGATGTGGCGAATGTAATGGAGATTGCTGTGGCGAGAACCTTGGTGGTGTCTTCTCTTTAGCCACTTTTGCTTTTGGCTGCATTTCCATTTCCTGGAATGCGAGCTTGCGCTTGATCTTTATTGGAGGAAGAGTTTGGATTTTCCCCGTGTCCTTTTTTATGTGCAACCTCCTCTGGGTATGGTCTGGCTCTCCCATGCCCAGTTCTTGTTCAAATCTGTGCCCATGTAATTGAGTTGAAAGGCCTTGCTCTTCTGTATAGGAGCCTTGTTTCGGCTCCGAGGCTGCATGTTTCGGAACCAAAGCTTTTTGTACAGTCTTTTTCGGCTCTGAGGAAACCTTCTTGACTTTCGGGGTGCCGAACTCTCGGTGCCGAGTTTGTTCGGAGCCGGTATCTCGACCGGAGTCAGATGTCTTCGGCTGCTGGGAGGCCTTTTTCGGTGCCGTTGTTGGCGGTGGCATCCCCTTGGCTGCGTCTTCGGCTGCTCACTTTCGGACTCGTCCGAATCTCGAATGGAGAATCTCTCCTCTTCCTCGACGTCAATGTGCTCAGCCGGTGTCGACGCCATCTGGAGTCTTCGAGCTCTTCGATCTCGTAGCGTTTTCTTGGATCGAAATGCCCGACAGGCCTCGCAAGTATCCTCCCTGTGTTCAGGAGACAAACACAGATTACAGACCAAGTGTTGGTCTGTATAAGGATACTTTGCGTGGCAGTTGGGGCAGAAGCGGGTCCGGTCCATGAGGTTTGAAGATGGACGCGGTCGGGCCGACCAGGCCCTGGTGGAGAGTGGAAGCCCCGAAGGGCCGCAGAGCACTTTTTTCTTCGGTGTCGATGTGCTAACACTAAACGGTACCGAGCGCGAACAATACCGTCAAATTTTCCGATAACTAACTTTTCTGAATCGAAATACGGAGCGAAGAGGAACACGTCCGAACCCGATGGCGGAAAGAAAACAATCTAAGATGGAGTCAACGCCCATGCACAGTGGAGCCGAAAGGGAGGAGTCCCTCAGTCTCGTGACTCGAAAAGACTTCTTCGAAGAAAAACAACTTGTAACACTCAGAGCCCAACACTAGATGGCAGGATAATGCACAGCATGTGTATCTGCAGCTACACATGCCATCGAACATGGAGATATATATATAGATAGATATGTATATATATATATATATATATATATCTCAATCAGTCCTGTTTGCCGCACTCCAGACGCGGTGAGCTCGTGGTGGGGTGACGAACCCCAAATATCCCAACAAATGCGTTGCCTGCTTCCTAAGCATGTCTTAAGTAGCGGACCACGACTCCTATTCATCCAGCGTTTATTAATTTCAAAATGACAGCATAACCTTTACGCGTTTCGGAGCCTCTCGCTCCTTGGTCACGAGTATAACTGATAAAAATGTATTCTTTGTCCGTTAACCATTCTTATACAATGGATTGACCTACTTTGTAATAATAATAAAAAAAGGAACTAAACCAAAATATACATATCCAACAGAAAAAAGTGTTGGCCCTCTTGGAATGTCACTACTCTATGTAAGTTCTTTTACAAACAATCACAGCATCTTATTGTGTATCTATTTGGATTAATATATAACCACATATTAATTATTACCAATTCTTAATCTCATTATTACATAATATATATATATATATATATATATATATATATATATATATATATTAATTTTTTTAAATCAGCCCTGGGAGTGATGATACGTGCCCTAACAAGGTCCTTAAGAATGTCCTCTATATGGCAGAGCATGCCTTTTAACATAGGTAAGTAGTGGAAGAGAGTGTCTCAAATAAGAAATCCTCTTCTAGAGGTTCTTTATGCAATTGTACCCCATGAAAATCACCCACCAACTACTCCCCCCGACTATAAGCTGCTGGTATGTGGTTGACATATCATGGAGGTGATGGGCGTGCTGGGTATGGTCTGGTTCTGTATCCCCTGGTGGATCTACGTCATTTGAGTCCCAGGGGTCAGTGTCTTGGGGAACTTGAAAAGAATCATCTGCAGGGTCAGGGAGGACGATGTCTCCAGTATGATGAATGAGGCATGTCTGGTACAGGTGGGAGAGGTAGTTGTGGTAGTGGTGGTGGTGAAGGCAGTGTCAGAAGCAAAGGGTTGGAGGCCAATATCCTTCCAGTTTTTGGCTGAATCTGGATCTGTTTTTGTTTAGAGTCCAGTCTTTCTTGCAGTTTGAGGGGACTGGGCTCCACAGCAGTGTTGACGGTCTTCTTCGGCATCAACTTAGATAATTTCGGCCCAATGATATTTTTGTTTCAGCACCAAAGCAGTCGACGCCGTAGGACAAGTAGACCCGGAGGGAGTGGCAGCCGTAGAGGTTGTTGGCACTGAATCTTTCAGCTTAGAGTGGTTTTTCAGTGCAAGCCAAAAGGCGGAGAGTCCAAACTGGATTCTCATTGCCAACTATAGCCTACAGGCAGTGGTGGTCCAAGGGCCTCTTGATGTGGAGGCATGAATCTTTTAGGAGGTTTGACTCGAGGCTGAGGGGCATGAGGTAGCATTCCATCGCATAGCTAGTTATCTTAAACTCGATATTGGATTCCGAGCTGTCAGGATTCTCAATGGCAAATTTCTCAGCTTCTCGCGGTGGCATGCTCGGTGATCACAGAGCGTTTTCTTGTACTGAAAAGCACAACAGGCTACAAATTTAGCCTCTCTGTGGTCCAGGAAGTGACAGAACACAGACCTGGCGGGGAGTCGGATCAGGGATACTTTGCATGGAAACGCAGAGAGAATCGAAATGCTGTTCGTTCCAAAGTAGGGAGTGCATTTTTTGAAAACTGATCTGAAGACAAAGATTGAAGGCCCACTTGATGGCTGCGACGAATTCACGTTGACTAGATGGTCAATTGTGTCTCAATGATTAGAAGAAGAAAACAAACGATAATACCAACTGGAACAGAATAGAACCACTAACAGTTTCAACTTGGAGTGGTAGCACACATTCGAACGCAACAGCGGAGAAAAACAATCTACCAATGGAGTTGATACCCATGCGCAGTATCACAGAGGAGGACAAGTCACTACCATGTGACTCAAAAGACTTTCTTCGAAGAAAGAAAATGATGGATTAAACCCAGATTGGTGACTAGGAGCAAATGCTTGAAAAGTTTCAGCACACCGTCCATCATCCTTTTGTGTTGCTAAAATTGCCCTAAGTTGGAAGGGTATGCTCAGACGTGGGTCCCATGCTCCCTGTGCCACTGGATTCAGGCTAGTCTGGCTGATGAAGGGTGATACCCTGAAATCAGTCCCAGGATACTATTTTCTGGTCCAGGGAGGACCTGGTCTGGCAGTTCGGGCTGGACTGTTCCCATGAGGAACACGGTCAAGACTGATTAGCATATGGTTGTGTCCAAATGGGGGTGGCATGGTGAGCAAAAGTGCAAAGCATTAAACCCAGATCTGTGACTGAGGGACAGTGTTTCAGTACTCCGTCCATCATCCTCTGTTGCTAAAGCTTTTCTTGGAAGAAAAAAACCCTGCACACATCCAGACCAAACACTAGATGGCAGGAGTATGCAGAGCATGCGTATCTACAGCCATGCATGCCTCAAACACGTTATTGAAAAGGTTTTCAAACATGATAGTTGTATCAAATCTAGGGAAAGGCCAATAAGATACTTGTGCTTCTTGCTTTAGGAGTATCCTAGCTGCTGTATTCAGAATAACCTGAAATGTTCACGTTCAAGACTTTTGAAGTGCTTGTTAATCCCTCAGACCAACAGTAAGAAATGCAGACATTAACAGTAATGACGATCATAAAATAACAAATACAGTATGTTTTTTTAAAACCATTTGACTGTGAAAAACATTACTGAAAAATGTATTTGACTGGGGTAGCAGAGTTCAGCTGGATTGTTTCAACTGCTTTGTTGACCAACATGACGTATAAGTGCCTAGCCTATATACAGTGGTCAAAGTTCTTCACCACAGGCTTACTGAAAAGAGAGGAGAACCTAAGTCATACTCTTACTTAGTTTTTTTATTTGAAAGTGAGTGTGAGCGAGAGTGTTTGGGCAGAAGAGTGTGAAGTGAGTGCGTGTGTGTGTGTGTGTGTGTGTGTGTGTGTGCATGAGAGAAGTAAGGTCTTTTTAACATGCAAACTAGACTGACATAATAGCTGCTCAAGGTCACTGTTATGTGGTGCAGTTTCAAACTTAAAGGAATGATTCTGGCACACTGTGTTTTTTAGTATTAGTGATATAACCTCCTCCATGTTTGTTCACTTATCATCTACAAAGGAACAAGTCAGTAAAGAAATTCATATGGTTGAGTTTACTCTGTTTTGGTATTTACTAATCCCACATTAAGACCAATGTCTTATCTGACACTTACTTCACTTGCATTATTTACCCAAATGAGCTCACTCAAGGATTGTTAAGTACTCCTTTAGTTTTAAAGTACAAACTGTAGAATTGAATTTATAAAACCACAGAGGAACATTCCAGTTTGCCTACTAAGGAGGTTCTTCTGTGTAATTGCTGGTCAGCAAAACTGAAGAAATTGTAAATGCAGAGTATGAAATTAGAATGCCTGGCCAAATTCCTAAGTATACAATTGCTGTATGTAATTTGTAACATGCTGCTGTGGAGGCCTGTGGTCATGTCCACAACAACCGGTCACTAACTTAAGTTTATAGTTGCAGTTTAACCACTTTTACTGAGAAAGCCAAGTGGAGATTAATTACCACAAATGAAAACATACTACACATTTATGGTATCCAAGAGAAATGTAACTATACTACCAGAAATTAAATATTTAAACCAAGTAAACCCTTAATTATGATTGTGTTTACTGGATACATCCCACTAAAAAGACGTGGATGACTTTGCATGGTTAAAAAAAAAATATACTGTTACACATTTATTTCAGTTTGAAACTACATCACACTAGGACTTCAAAACAATAATATTTTGTCATGGCCAAGATGGCAGCCGAATAGGAGCTTCTCATGGTAGCTCTGCTACCAGACAGCCGGCCATCCCACACCCACCAGATGGCCCCCTGTGGGGACAAAGAGGACTAAGCATGGAGGCCACATCTACTTCATCAAAGCAGTAGGAGGCATTGTAGGAGAGAGCCTCTGAAGCAAGCAGCAGACATGTTGATGAAACCAAGATGGTGACACCAGTGAAGCTACACCACTCAGATAGTGATCAAGCGCAAAATGCCCCTAGCCACCTGACCAAGAGAGGCAGATGCCACCCATGGACTGAGCTAGCATCTCTGCAGAGGTGAAAACAGGTTCTGCCCTCTCAGCATCCCAGCTCAGAAGTCCAGGGTATACAGCTCAGTAAAGGAAGCATGATGGGGAGTGAGACCAGGACAGCCTATGCCTGGGCTACACGCAGGCCTGTGGGGCCCCTAGCACACACCCTATGGAGAAGGGTGCCAAAAAGCAGGTCTCTACCCCTGAAACTTGGCAAGCATTTCTACTGGTGATGTGAGCCATCCCCTGGATACTGAGTCATTGTATATCAACCAGGAGGTGCAATTATAGTGGTCTGCCCTGCTGGAGCAGGCACGCAATGGCCTCATACCCATCAGCACGCCTTGTGCAAACACATAAGCACAACCATTGCTAAACTCATTGTAATCTTATGATTGAGCCGTAACCTGGACCCCTTGGAGAACATTTAATCAAGAAATGGTAGAAGCTTAGGGAGCACCATGGAGCCAATGATCTACTACTAGCTCGGAGGATACATGTTGAGGAAACGTGGCTGTCATGAACATGGCCCCTACTTAAGGACCCCATTTCCTGCGTGCGACACTGTTGAGGCCAGCGGCACTGTAACGGGTCCTCCCCTTGCTTCCCCCAATCATACTGGCAAGCATCCTAAATGTTTTTCATACTAAAACTACGGATTGAAGCTCTCAGGGGAGTTTATAAGAACCTTCAGGATAGATTGCACAATTGCATCATCTCCAACTCAGTGGTAAATTCAATCTTTTGACTGTCTAGAGGCTCTGAAACAAAGATACACATACATGACAGTACAAAAAAGTGTGTCGAGATGTATACGCATTTAAAACAGAAGGCGCAGCACAAAGCATCATGGTAGTTGGGGGAATCCTATAAGAAGATTAAAATTGCGGTACAATGTCCAGTTGGCAGCAATCTCATAAAAAAATATTAGATCTATGCCAATGACTTATAATGAATTCTAACTTGGTGGAGATGTGCATGATGCAGCTGACAGTACTGAAAGACTGCTCGTGAGGAACATGGTGGAAATGAAAAAGTTACTTACCTACAGTAGCAATTATTATGGTGGATACTTTATCGGCAGATTTCTTACATCTTGAATATCCCAGCCGCTATACTGGACCTGGAAACCTTTCCATATGACTTTGATGCCGATAGGGGGTGTGGGCTCTACATTGGTACTTACACTCTTGATCATCCAATCATCTTGACAGGACAATGCGTGAGTGCCCCTCCATCTGAGGTGGAAGGCTAACACACCTAGAAATTTGGTTATGACCCTTGTGCTGTGGTGACTCCAAAGGGCAACACCTTGAACTAGTAGTGTTGACCACTTACCATGAAGCAGATGTGGCACCGGAGAACGTGTAAATGAAAACAGGCTTCTTTTAAGTCTAGCATGATCACGAAGTTGAATTGCTGCAGCAGGGGGGTGACATTGTACAGGGTGGTCATATGAAAATGTTCTCAGAAGACTCATCCGTTGAGAGTTCTGAGATCAAAAATAGGCCTCAGGGAGCCATCCTTTTTGGGAATGAGGAAGTAATTTGGGTAGACTCCTCTGCTCAAATGTAGCGGTAGGCACTAGCCCTATGGCTCCCTTGAGGAGGAGCACCTCGACCTTCACTTGTAGCAGTCAAGGTGTTCTGGGCGGAGGGTGTGTGTCTGTGGTGGGACGTGTGGTAGAGTTAAAAGGAGTTCTAGGCAATAACCGTGCTCGATGATTGACAGAATACAGAGATCTGAGATTGCTTCTTCCCAGCAAGGTAGTATCCCCCAGGAGGGTGTTGTTTGATCATTCCTTGGCCACTCGGTATGATGGAGTTGTTGCTTCAGAAAGTGCCCACATGTATTCTCTACCCTCTTAGTCGTGGTAGCCATTCCACTGTCTCCAGTATGACAAGGTCTGGTCAGGGGAGGTGGTCTTGGATCCCCACTCAGCCCTCCGTATTGTCGCTTCCAAAGGGAGCCCCTAGCAACTGGGGTCAAGATAACACATAATGCCCTGGCCATGCCCTCTTTGATTTTCTTGCGCATCTCATCAACCTGTGTACCGAAGAGATGTTCGTCATCTAAAGGCAAGTTGATGATATGTGTTGAACTTCAGCCTTGAAGCCGGATCTACAGCCAGGAGTGTGATGGAGGTATGTACTCCTTTGCCTGCAGTATTGGATGCGTTATGGGTGCAACATGTGGTCGTGTTAGAGTTGGTTCCGACTTCGGGACAACCTCCTGCCCCCTTTTTCCGAACTCTTCAGGGAGGTGCTGCAGTAGTCTCTCCATTTCCTCCTACTGAGCCTTGTCAAAACACAACAGGAAGCCCTACTGAACTGGTAAAGCGTCCGTCGGTAGTGGCATGATTGCTACCTTATTTCCTGCTGCATCCATGCATTTGCTTGCCTTGCCAGGTGGGAGTGGGTGGTGGTGGTGGGGGGGTCACATGTAGCTAGGGCAGCAGTGTGCCTGTGGGTGGTATGTACCAGGGAATCTGGAGGGACGTGTCACTTGATGTATGTGTGGTAAGAGAGAGAGGGTTTAAACCTTTTCCCCACTATGGGTGCAACCACCCAGTTTTTTACCTGCTCCTTTAAAGATACCCGGGCATCATAAGCATCCCTGTCAACAGAAGAAGGAAACTAATGTAGCGTTCTGTTCTACAGAGCATCTCCAATAAGAAGTTACTTTTCTCAGGTTTGGCATGCCGGTCTACCTTTCGGTAAGTAGCTACCCGCAGCATAATCCCATTGGTCTCAGCGGTGTTCTCTAGGGTACTAGGGTGGCAGGGGAGGGCCTAACAGGGACATGATGTCGCTCGATATGCAGGGACATGATGTAGCTCGATCTGCAGGGGACTGAAGGGGGGGACTATGTCTAGTCCTCCAAGGGGTCTTCTGTGGGCTGCTGACAAAAGGCAGCATCGTAGTCCTCTGCTGGAAAATAGGGACTAGGACTGCCAATGTCAGTGTAGGACTGAGGAGACTCAGGTGTGGAATCTGGAGGCGGTGATAGTTGGGGTGGAAGTGGAGTTCTGGCAACCTTACTTCTGTGCCTCTTAGTTGGTGCAGGCTGGAAAGAGTCATCTGGTGCCAGCATGTCCTTAAAGACAGGCCTCCTGTCCTTGGGCAAAGCCTCTGTAGTGCCAAAGAGATCTTCCCTGTATGGGGATTGATGAAAATCCACCTTTATCTCTCATTGGGTTTCTCATGAAGCTCTAAGGTATGGTCCTGTTTTGGTCCCCAGAGCCAGCCATGGAACGTGATCTCAGCACAGATGCTGGTTTCAGCGCCTAACGTGTCACAGGCACCGACGGGACCCTCAGCTTGAAATGGTGTTTCTGAATCTTGGCACTGACAGGGTTCCTTGGCATCTTGGCTCTGACGCCTTTCCTCAGTGTCACCCGAACCCAAAGGCAGCAGAGAAACAGCAGGCGGAAAATTCCTTATGCACAGGGCTCAATGCACAATCCTCTTTGAGGCAGTGCTATGCCTCAACATGACCCCCAAGAGACAGGGGCCTGATCTTCAGTAATGATCTCCAAAGCAAGTTGAAACGGGATGACCATCAATGAGCAAGTTTTATCGGTGACTCACGTGGATGATTCAACCATGTTATCCCAAAAAAAACTTGAGACAAATGAGACATCGAGTCTGGGAGCACCGTCAATACATGTCAGAACCAAATAGGGAGGAAAACAATTAAGCAATAGATTCAGTGCCCATGCACACTGGCAGCTAAAGGTGGAGTCACAGGAACACTTATGACTTAAAAGACTTCTTCAAACAAAAGCAATTTGCAGCCACCCGAGCCCAACACTAGATGGCACGAGTATGCATAACATGAATATCTACCGTCACACATGCTATGAGCAGATCGTGACCAAAGGAAGAAAAATGCTACTTACTCAGTAAGCATCTGTTTGTGGCATGTAGTGCTGTAAATTCACATGCTTAGCATAATACGCCCAACTAGTGTTGGGCTCGGATGTGTTCAAATTGTTTTTCTTCGAAGAAAGTCTTTCGAGGCACGAGTTAGTGCAACTCCTCTTCTTGCTGGAAAAGCGCAGTCATCGACTTCCTTTGTTAGACTATTTTCTCGCAAGGAGGGTGAGGACGGAATCTGAAGCAGAGCATAGTATAGTGAGATGTTCATGGTAAAGGGGTTTATGATAAAGAGTAAAAGTAATTGTAACAAACACAGGTGTCTGGGGAGGAGGGTGGGTGCATAAGAATCTACAGCACGACATGCCACGAACAAATAATTACTGGGTAAGTAACATTTTCCATTCGAGGTGTGGCTATAGATAAACATACTTAGCACAGAAAGAACCAGTCCTCCTTCATGGAAGGTGCCTAGCCTGTGGGAGTTAGTTGCCTGAAACAGTGTACACAGAACTACTTGGCCCACATTGACTTGCTGACAGGCCAACACATCTACACAATAACCTTTTGTAAATGTATGCAGTGTAGACCATGTAGCTGCTTTACATATGTCAGATATGGGTATACTTCCTAGAAAGGTCTGTGAAGCTCCTTTTTCATGAGTGATGTGAGCTCTAGGAGGGATACTAAAGTTATATTAGCTTTAGCAGAGCATGTTTGGATGTATTTAACAATCCACTGTGCAATGCCCAATTTGAAAATGGCTCGTCCTTTGTGTGGTTTTTAAGAAAGCAACAAAGAATTGCTGTGTTTTCTTAAATGATTTAATCCTGTCAATATAATACATGCAAACCTGTTTTACATCTGATATATGTAGAGCCCTTTATGCAACTGATTTGGGGGGGGGGGGGGGGATTAAGGGAGCTGAATAAATTGATTACGGTGGAATTGTGAGACAACCTTATGAAGAAATATAGGATTAGTACCTCTTTGTAGTTGGAAGAAGGGTTCTTTTAAAGTAAATGCATGAAACTCACTGACACATCTGAATAAAGTGATAGAGACTAGGAATTTTACCTTCCAGGATAAAAAAAATGGAGGGGGCAGGAGTGGAGGGCCCATCAATCTTGTTAATACAATATTTAATTTTCACGTAGGAGCTGCTGGCACTCTAAGTGGAATAACTCTTAATACCATCCAGAAAAGCTTTAATGACTGGAATCCTGTATAGGGATGTGTGTTACCCTGTTTTGTAAATATGCGGCTAGCGCCGCTAGGTGAAGCCTTATCAATGCAAAAATCTAAACCACAGGTGTACAAATTAAATAAGTAACAATGTCTTGAAACTTGGCTGCTAAGGGATAAATATGTTTAGAATGACAATAGTGAACACGTTTTCTCCATTTAGCAGCTTAACAGGCAGTAGTGGGCCTGCATCCTCTTTAAGAATGTCCATACACTTTTGTGGAAGATTTTGGTAAGCAATTCTAGAACTTTAGAAGCAAGATCGCACAAGGTTGATGAACCTGGTGTCTGATTTCTTCATGGTTCTGCGTGAGAAGGTCCTGTCTGTTCGGCAGTACTTCATGGGGAAATACTAGGAGTTCTAGGAATTTGATGAACCAAGATTGCCGCGCCCATGTGGGAGCTACTAGGATGAGGGAGGAGGGTGAGGGAGTCTAGCCACAGATTTATTTCCTCGGAATCAAGTCCAGGTGTCGCACTGAATCAGGAATTTTGTTTGTGAGCAGTACTCCTCACCTGCATGCCTATAGGTGGAATCATTCAGCTCTGTGTGGCGCCGTCAGCGCCAGAAGTGACGTGTGAGGTGCCTAAATAGGTGCCACCCCAGTGCACTGAAGTCAGTTTCTTTTTGTGACTTTTCACATCAGGAGCATGGAGCCACACACAACACTGGTGTGGAAAAGTAGGGCCTGAAAAGGGGGAGGTGAGTGGGGGGGGAAACCTGTCGCTAGAAAACAGTTAGCAGAGCAGGGAGGATGGGTGAGTTGGTAAGGAATCTACGGTTAGACACTCTACCAGATAAGCCGTTAAGAAAGGTAAGTAACTTTTTCATCTGATATATAATTCTAACTACATATCCTTACCTTAGAATAGATAACCAAAGCAATACTTCCCCAGAGGTGGGTCTTCAAAATTATTTCACATTAAAAAGTACTGTAGGACTGAGCGAGCAAAGTGCCCGTCCCAATGGACCTGACTGTCCAGGCAGTAATACTTTGTGAACGTGTATAGAGAAGCCCACGTTGCTGCCTGGCAAATGCCCAGGACCAGGTCTCAGCATGCTAACGCAATGGTTGCAGCATTAGCTCTGGTGGAATGAGAATGCAAGCCCTCAGGGGGTTACTGCCTTGCCAATGTGTAGCAGATCTTAATGCAGAGCAAAAACAAAATAAAATGATGGACGTAGTGTTGAAATTTTTCAAACACTCACCCAAAATCATAGATCTGTGTTTAATCCATTGTTATTTTGCTTGCCACGCCCCCTGGGATAATACTAAGTTAAAGAATCTGCAGCTAGAAGTCTCTACCAGATGCTCATAAATAAGGGCCCTCACTCAGCTCAACAGAGTGCTTAAGGGGGTTAATCTGCCTTCGTGAGCAAGAATCCAAAGCACAAGCATCCTGTTACCAAACAAATCTACACTTTGGAAAAAAAATAAAATCAAATGTTTGCTTGAGGATGTATTATAAAGAATTAGACATAAATCCCACTGCTGATCACAGCATATGTTTCACTCTATTGTTCTTTCTGAAAGGATAATCCTGCTACCAGTGAAGGACGGATGGAGTACTCAAACCCAGAGCTAAACTTGCCAGTTAACACTGATTCATCCAGTTTCTTTTTAAGGCAGTTTCTGGACACTTGAGAGGAGGTATCAAAGACAGAAAAATAAACTGGCCAGTCCAATGCAGTGTTCAGATTTAAAATTCTAACACTGATAAATAGTCCCAGTTAACAGTTAAAAGTGAAACAGGCCTGAATGTTAGTTTATTGGTGAAAGGTGATTATTCTGGGTTAACATGGAAATGCAGGTTGAGGTGTACAGCAAAACTTCAGAGGGTTAGTGGGGTAAAAAAAACAAAAAAAAAAACTTTAAGTGCTGACAAAATAGATATAGCATCAGAATATTCTCATCGTTCATGGTATCCCTATAAGTGATGTAACCAACCTACCAAGTATGTGAAGTATGAGTGACATTTCAAAGACATTAGCAAGCATAATGTGCAAGATCTCACATTGGTCTGTGGGTAGTGCAACTGACTCACACGGAGACATCCTTCACACTCAACACCTGGCAAAACATTGACAAAGTTTTAAAGTGACTAGTCTTTAAAATAACTTGCAGGGTTCATTACAAAATGTTCTCATCTCATCGTCAGTTCCTTCACAATATATTTGCTAGATAACTGTATTTTTGGGATAAAGTTCTAATCATCTGTTCAGAACACACATTTAGAATCGTTTATCGATAACAGCCACAATGGATGGACCAATGTATCCCATACACCAGAAGTCTCTCCTCTCCAACCTACTGCAGCTACATATTTCTGGGAAAATTTCAATTTTCAAATTCCTCTATCAAGTCCACCCTACCTCTAAAGGTGGACATGCCTTTGAATAGAATTTCAGCCTAAGCCATCCAAACATTTGGCATACAACTCACACAATGAATGCCATTTAAACAAATCGGAATACTCCTTAAAATAAAATTTAAAAAAAAGTTTATTTCATAAATGTTTGTAAGTGGTTCATCTGGGACATTAAGGTGTATTATCAACTTATATAAAATCAAGAACCCTCATCTACCCACTACCCTGACAAATTTGCCTTACTATAAGCAAGAAACAGTAAGTCAGGTTCTCATGTCAGCTGTATAAGTGGCCAGTCAGGAACAAGCATTGGTCAAACCAATAGGTCTCATCTGTGGGACCTTTTGGCGTTGTCAAAAGTTGTCAGTGATGTTGTACAGCATGGCTAAGAAAAGTTGCTATCACGCATCTGGCTACCTCCGTTTGTAGGCGCCCACTCCATGCATGCACACCTACAAAATGACATGGGAGCTTTTTACCTTTTTATTTGTCAATTCAAGATGGATCATATGCCACGTGGGGCCAAAGTGAAGAGTTACGGTGGTGCTGATTGTACCATAGCCTGTGTTCAGAGCAAAGTCGTCGAGACCCCGTATGCCAGGAAGGGCGGCTGTGAAGAACTGCTGTTGTGTCTATCAGGCCATAGCCCGTGAGACGAGCTAAGTCAGCGACCACCTATGGGGAGGATCCCAAGAAACTTACCAAGCACTGGAAGAACAATGAGGATGCCCTGGCTGATGCCTCAACTGGAGCGGGTGTGAGGGACTTGAGGAAACCATACCGCTGCCCCTCCCTAGCCACTTGAGAGGAACTTACGGAAGACAGCATGTGCAGCTTCAGTGCCGCAGACTCCGGTTGCTCAGATCCTGCTGGTGTGGTAAGACTGATTTACAGGCCAGGGAGACCTGGGGAAGTTTGCATGCCATGTAGAGCTTCTGCGCTGGAACACTTTTGACTTTAATAAAGAGTCAGAGTGGGACTCCTGAGAATTGGACTTCTAGTGGGGCTTAGCCTGAATGTCATCTATAGTGAATGGGGAGTATCCCTACCACTAGCGAGAGGCCTTGGATTGGCTCGACCTACCGCTACCACAGAGAGTCAAGTGTTGAAAGGGTTTTAGCTCAGTTTCTCAGGATCTATAGTAGGTCAGGCACCGGGACATCAGGAGTAAAAGGCCTTAACTTCCACGGTTGGGCCCAGTAACCCCTGCTTGCCCTGTGGCCCTCTGAACGGTATTCTGAAACACCATTTCATACATCATTTTTTACATGAATAATGCTGCCAGGTAGCCTTCAATTAGCAAGAAGCTACTCTTTCAGTCTTTTAAGGAAAAGGGGGCACTCCCAGCAGCATTGGCCTAAGCTCTATTATGACTTGCCAATCCCATAAGACAGAGGTTGGGTCAGAAACAGGCAGTCAGAAACAGGCAGCCAGAAACAGGCAGCCAGAAACAGGCAGCGAGCCCAAGTAAGGCTCAAGCCTTACTTGGCTCATGCACTAATATCAAAGTCATCCTCAGGGTGAAAATGCGCACAGCTGCATTAGCAGATGCCGCCATCTTTAATAACTGAGCACTCTAAAGGTCCATACATAACTTTGATACTGTGGCACAACAGAGACTTGCAGCAACAAGTGGAATTAAAGATTCCCTTCTTAAATGCAGAAACCAAGGATGTACAGTTTAGCAGTTACAAATTAGCTTTTTACAGCTTAAGTCCTTTTCTTTTCCATAAATGTTTTAGATTTCTCTTGTTTTTTTTGGCAGAACAAGCTCTGTACGCACGCACTTAAAAAATAACATAATCAAACCTGGTTACTTACTGACTGAGCTTTCACCAATGTTGTTTCAGTCTCATGGCCCAGTGAGTCTCGGTCCGATGACTTGCCGCTCATCAAGCTATCCAGGGAATGGCAGGATGTGGCATTGTACAGGGCCTCATATGGACACTCTTGCTCTGGCTCCTCAGCAAAATTTAAGTGTAGCTCCGACATGGCTTTTTCCACCTCTCCTAAAAATATAATTTAAAAACAAAAATAAAAAACTATTGTTCATGCCATTATCCTGCAGTGGTAGTATAACAGCCGTCATGTAAGGATTAAGATACTGAGCTTCAGAAAGAGAAGCACCCTTCACCCGTTACCTCTCACGAACTTCAGTACTTCCAGGCCTACGGGATAACACCTGCAAGCAGCCTCTACTCCCAGAAGAAGCCCACCACTCTGACGCGATCATCAGTCGACTTGAGATCATGGCCATCCTATGTGAGCAGTGAAGCTCGACTTATGGCCATCAGAAAACTAATTCAACGTCACAGTTATTACAACATTTGGAAAAAAACACATCAATTGTAATGTGTATACAATGGCAACTGGTTGAGCTTTCTTTCAATCAATTCAGTTTTTAACTGTATTTTATCCAGGTGTGTTTTTGGCTTTTTAGGTTGAGCGAGCAAGCGTTTTCACCTGTATTATGGGCTTTTAACCACAGCCTTCACTTTCATTCGTTCTTGGATTTGCCTTTCAAAAATCACTTCATGCCATTGGTAAATGCTTTACATTTGTCCCACTGTGAGGCCGTTTTTGTCACGCCTTGCAGACTGCCCCCGTTACATGGATAATTGTACAATTGCCAATATACTTCAGTGTGGGAGAACTTTTTCTTCTCTTTTGTCTCTCTTCTTCGTGCTGCATGGCGCTCACAGAGCGAAAAGGCACAATAGCGTGAACTCGATCGCAGTATTGGAGCGCTGGTCACACTGCTTACAGTTACCTAATCAAAGTCATTTTTTGTGGCTATCCCCTTAAAACACTTGAAATTGGTAAATGCTTTTTATAAAACAAAAATCCTCAATGCAAAAGCGTCTCTCCCGGCACAGCGGCAGAGTCAATACTACAATATTCACTGCACTTAAAAAATTTGCCCCATAATGATTGCTGGATATTACTCTTACAAAACGTGTTTGCTCATAACTCAGCCTGTGGTTGTCCTAGGACAATGGGACCACCACCAAAATGTTCACAACAACATTCCCTTTCTGTCTGCAATGTCAGTGTGGACCCCAAAATAATGACCACTCCGACCATTCAGTGTCTTTTTAAGCACTCTCATGGTTGGAACTTTTGTTTTACAGCTGGGATTAGCTTTTGTCTTAAGGGTTTTGTTTGAATTATCATTACAATAGGCCTGCTACCCCTGAAAATATGTAATGTTCTATGCCTTCTAGGAGCTAAATGGAAAATGTCACTTACCCAGTGTACATCTGTTCGTGGCATTAGTCGCTGCAGATTCACATGCTGTGCAGAGTCCGCCATCTGGTGTTGGGCTCGGAGTGTTACAAGTTGTTTTTTTTCGAAGAAGTCTTTTCGAGTGACGAGACCGAGGGACTCCTCCCATTTCGACTCCATTGCGCATGGGCGTCGACTCCATCTTAGATTGTTTTGCCCGCAGAGGGTGAGGTAGGAGTTGTGTATGCTAGTAATAGTGCCCATGCAATGGAGTGAATGCGTATGTACATAATAAAGTTTTAAGTAATATATTTACAAATGTTTAAGATCTACTTCTAAACGGCTACAGGCTCCCGGGGAGGCGGGTGGGCGCATGTGAATTTGCAGCGACTAATGCCACGAACAGATGTACACTGGGTAAGTGACATTTTCCGTTCGATGGCATGTGTAGCTGCAGATACACATGCTGTGCATAGACTAGTAAGCAGTTATCTCCCCAAAAGCGGTGGTTCAGCCTGTAGGAGTTGAAGTAGTTTGAAATAATGTTCTTAATACAGCTTGACCTACTGTTGCTTGTTGTGCAGTTAGCACATCTACACAGTAGTGCTTGGTAAATGTATGAGGCGTAGACCATGTTGCTGCCTTACATATTTCGTTCATTGGAATATTTCCTAGAAAGGCCATGGTAGCACCTTTCTTTCTGGTTGAGTGTGCCTTTGGTGTAATAGGCAGTTCTCTTTTAGCTTTAAGATAGCAGGTTTGAATGCACTTAACTATCCATCTAGCAATGCCTTGTTTTGAAATTGGATTTCCTGTATGAGGTTTTTGAAAGGCGATAAATAATTGTTTTGTCTTTCGAATTAGTTTTGTTCTGTCAATGTAGTACATTAGTGCTCTTTTGATGTCTAATGTATGTAGTGCTCTTTCGGCTACCGAATCTGGCTGTGGGAAGAACACTGGTAATTCTACCGTTTGATTTAGGTGGAACGGTGAGATTACTTTTGGTAAAAATTTTGGATTGGTCCGTAGAACAACTTTATTTTTGTGTATTTGAATAAATGGTTCTTGAATGGTAAATGCTTGAATCTCACTCACTCTTCTTAGAGATGTGATGGCAATTAAAAATGCAACTTTCCACGTTAAGTATTGCATTTCACAAGAGTGCATGGGCTCAAAAGGTGGACCCATGAGTCGTGTTAGGACAATGTTGAGGTTCCATGAAGGAACTGGTGGTGTTCTTGGTGGTATAATTCTCTTTAGGCCTTCCATAAACGCCTTTATGACTGGTATCCTAAACAATGAAATTGAGTGCGTAATTTGTAGGTAAGCAGAAATTGCCGTAAGATGTATTTTAATGGAAGAGAAAGCTAGGGTAGATTTTTGCAAATGTAGTAAGTATCCTACTATTTCTTTTGCAGATGCGTGTAAAGGTTGAATTTGATTATTATGGCAGTAATAAACCAATCTTTTCCACTTATTTGCATAGCAGTGTCCAGTGGTAGGTTTTCTCGCTTGTTTTATGACCTCCATACATTCTTGTGTGAGGTCTAAGTGCCCGAATTCTAGGATTTCAGGAGCCAAATTGCTAGATTCAACGATGCTGGATTTGGATGTCAGATCTGTTGTTTGTGTTGTGTTAACAGATCTGGTCTGTTGGGTAGTTTGACATGAGGTACTACTGAAAGGTCTAGTAGTGTTGTGTACCAAGGTTGCCTTGCCCATGTTGGTGCCAATAGTATGAGTTTGAGTTTGTTTTGACTCAACCTGTTTACTAGATATGGAAGGAGAGGGAGAGGGGGAAAAGCGTACGCAAATATCCCTGACCAGTTCATCCATAGAGCATTGCCTTGGGATTGATCTTGTGGGTACCTGGATGCGAAGTTTTGGCATTTTGAGTTTTCTTTTGTTGCAAATAGATCTATTTGAGGTGTTCCCCAAATTTGAAAGTAATTGTTTAGTATTTGGGGGTGAATTTCCCATTCGTGGGTTTGTTGGTGATCTCGAGAAATATTGTCTGCCAACTGGTTCTGAATCCCTGGAATAAATTGTGCTATTAGGCGAATGTGGTTGTGAATCGCCCAATGCCATATTTTTTGTGTTAGGAGGCACAACTGTGTCGAGTGTGTCCCTCCTTGTTTGTTTAGATAATACATTGTTGTCATGTTGTCCGTTTTGACAAGAATGTATTTTTGGGTTATTATGGGTTGAAATGCTTTCAGCGCTAGAAATACTGCTAACAGTTCTAAGTGATTTATGTGAAACTGCCTCTGATGTATGTCCCATTGTTCTTGGATGCTGTGTTGATTGAGGTGTGCTCCCCACCCTGTCATGGAAGCATCCGTCGTTATGACGTATTGTGGCACTGGGTCTTGGAAAGGCCGCCCTCGGTTTAAATTTGTACTGTTCCACCATAGAAGCAAGATGTATGTTTGGCGGTCTATCACCACCAGATCTAGAAGTTGACCCTGTGCTTGTGACCATTGTGATGCTAGGCACTGTTGTAAGGGCCGCATGTGCAATCTTGCGTTTGGGACAATGGCTATGCATGAAGACATCATGCCTAGGAGTTTCATTACCATTTTGACTTGTATCTTTTGTGTTGGATACATGGCCTGTATTACTTTGTGAAATGTTTGAACCCTTTGTGGACTTGGAGTGGCAATCCCTTTTGCTGTGTTGATTGTCGCTCCTAAGTATTGCTGTGTTTGACACGGCAAAAGGTGTGACTTCGCGTAGTTGATCGAGAAACCTAGCCTGTGAAGGGTCTGTATGACGTAGTTTGTGTGCTGTGAACATTGTCTTAGCGTGTTGGTTTTGATTAACCAGTCGTCTAAGTACGGGAACACAAGTATTTGCTGCCTTCTGATATGTGCAGCTACTACTGGCAGGCATTTTGTAAAAACTCTTGGCGCAGTTGTTATTCCGAATGGCAACACTTTGAATTGGTAATGTATTCCTTGGAATACGAACCTTAGGTATTTCCTGTGTGAAGGATGTATTGGTATATGGAAATACGCATCTTTTAGGTCTAATGTTGTCTGTAATCTTGCTGTTTGAGCAGTGGGATTACGTCTTGTAACGTGACCATGTGAAAGTGGTCTGATTTGATGTAGGTATTTAGTGTTCTGAGATCTAGTATTGGTCTCAGAGTTTTGTCCTTTTTGGGTATTAGAAAGTACAGTGAGTAAACTCCTGTGTTTTTTTGTAGATTTGGCACTAATTCTATTGCGTCCTTTTGTAGCAATGCTTGAACTTCTAGTCCTAGAAGATCTATATGTTGTTTTGACATATTGTGTGTTTTCGGTGGGACATTTGGAGGGAATTGGTGAAATTCTATGCAATAACCATGCTGGATAATTGCTAAGACCCAGGTGTCTGTTGTTATTTCCTCCCAAAGTTTGTAAAATTGGCTTAGTCTTCCCCCCACAGGTGTTATGTGATGGGGTTGTGTGACTTGTGAGTCAGTGTTTATTTTGAGGAGTTTTGGGGCCTTGGAATTTTCCTCGATTTCTTGGGAATTGGCCCCCTCTATATTGCCCCCGAAAACCTCCCCTCTGATATTGACCCTGGTAAGTAGGCCTTGTTTGTGAGGTTGTGGTTTCTGTGGGTTGACCTCGAAACCCTCCCCTAAAAGGTGTTTTTCGAAATGTGCCTCTGCTCTGCGGGGAGTAGAGTGCGCCCATGGCTTTGGCTGTATCGGTGTCTTTTTTGAGTTTCTCAATGGCAGTGTCCACCTCCGGCCCAAACAATTGCTGTTCATTAAATGGCATATTGAGCACAGCTTGTTGGATTTCCGGCTTGAACCCTGAAGTGCGCAGCCATGCGTGCCTTCGTATCGTGATTGCAGTGTTTATTGTCCTTGCAGCTGTATCTGCTGCATCCATGGAAGACCGTATCTGATTATTTGAGATACTTTGTCCCTCTTCTACCACCTGTTGCGCTCTTTTTTGGAACTCCTTGGGTAAGTGTTCGATGAAATGTTGCATTTCATCCCAATGAGCTCTGTCGTATCTTGCCAAAAGTGCTTGTGAATTGGCAATAAGCCATTGATTTGATGCTTGTGCTGCAACCCTTTTTCCCGCAGCATCAAATTTGCGTCTCTCTTTGTCTGGAGGTGGTGCGTCTCCTGAGGTATGAGAGTTGGCTCTCTTACGAGCTGCCCCGACAACTACTGAGTCTGGTGTTAGTTGTGTTGTAATATAGATTGGATCTGTTAGCGGTGGCTTGTACTTTTTCTCCACCCTTGGAGTTACGGCTCTGCCTTTAACTGGATCCTGAAATATTTGTTTTGAATGTCTTAGCATTCCTGGGAGCATGGGAAGGCTTTGGTACTGGCTATGGGTGGAGGATAGGGTGTTAAACAGAAAGTCATCCTCAATTGGTTCAGCATGTAAGGTGACGTTGTGAAATTCGGCTGCCCTTGCGACCACCTGTGTGTAGGATGTACTGTCCTCAGGTGGTGACGGTTTTGTGGGGTAGGAGTCTGGGCTGTTGTCAGACACTGGAGCATCGTAAAGGTCCCATGCATCGGGATCATCCTGACTCATTGTAGTATGAGCTGGTGAGTGCATCAGTGGTGGAGTTGTTGCTGGTGATGCATGTGTTGATGGTGGTGGAGATGGTGGTGGAGACGGTGGCGGGGTTGTTTTCCTTGCCACTTTTGCCTGTGGTTGCTTGTCCTTTTGTTGAAAGGCAAGTTTCCTTTTTATTTTGATTGGGGGAAGAGTGGTTATCTTCCCTGTGTCCTCATGAATATGAAGCCTTCTTTGCGTGTAGTCAGGCTCTACAGCTTGAAGCTCCTCTCCAAATCTATGTAATTGGGAGGTTAATCCTTGTTCCTCTGTATAGGAACTAGTTTTCGGCTCCGAGGCTGGATGTTTCGGAACTGAAACCTTTTCGGAAGTCTTTTTAGGCTCCGAAGAAACCTTCTTTGTTTTCGGCGTGGTGTCTCGGTGCCGAAATTCTTCGGTGCCGCTGTCTCTGTGCCGAAGTTTCTCGGAGCTGCTGTCTCGGCTCCGAGGTTGCTGTGTGGCGGTATCTCGACCGGAGTCGGATGACTTCGACACCAGCATACCCTTTTTTGGTGCCTTGGATCGGTCACCTAGTTTTCGGGTTAAGCCATGGCCTGTTGGCGGTGGCGTCCCCTGGGCTTTTGTGGACTTCTCGTGAGTCTTGATTTTCGACGTCTTACTCACGGTTTGGTGTGTTTCTTCGGCGTCGAGTTCTTCAGAATCCGACTCGCGGATGGAGAAAGCTTCTTCTTCCTCCTCGAAACGTTCTTGACCTGTCGGCGTGGACGCCATTTGTAGTCTCCTGGCTCTTCGGTCTCTCAGCGTCTTCCTCGACCGAAACGCTCGACAGGCTTCACAAGTATCTTCCTTGTGCTCGGGGGACAAGCACAAGTTACAGACCAGATACTGATCCGTATACGGATACTTGTTATGGCATTTTGGGCAGAAGCGGAATGGGGTCCGTTCCATCAGCCTTGAAGTCGCACGTGGCCGGGCCGACCAGGCCCCGACGGGGGATCGAAAAAACCCCGAAGGGCCACCGGAGCTCTTCAAAATTCGGTGTCGATTTGTTCTAACTAACCCGATACCGAACGCAAACAATACCGACGATTTTTTCCGAGATTCTAACCAACTTTCTGACCCGAAACACGGAGCGAAAAGGAACACGTCCGAACCCGATGGCGGAAAAAAAACTATCTAAGATGGAGTCGACGCCCATGCGCAATGGAGTCGAAATGGGAGGAGTCCCTCGGTCTCGTGACTCGAAAAGACTTCTTCGAAGAAAAACAACTTGTAACACTCCGAGCCCAACACCAGATGGCGGACTGTGCACAGCATGTGTATCTGCAGCTACACATGCCATCGAACATATGGTTACACTGCAATATTTATTCCCATTTTCTTTTCATGTGGTTATGCCCTCTAGGGGTTAACTATATAGTTACATGACCATGCTTCTTACAAATGCTATTTTCAATGTGGTGTTCTCTAGGGGCTGTTCTAGGCATAACAGTCATACCAACATACTAAAATATTAGTGGTAGGGAAACGTACCCCATAATGCTTTGCAGGGCATTACTTTTACAAAACATTTTTGCTCATACCTCAGCCTGTGGTATTCGAAGGGCAATGGGACCACCTTCAAAACATCGACACAATGTGCTCTTTCTGTCTACATCATTTATGGGTCCCCACACTATGTTAGTGGGGACTCTAAAATAACAACCCTTACCACCATTCATTATCTTTTTAAGCTCTTTCATGGCTGGAACTTTTGTTTCACAGCTGTAAGAAATTATGTTTTATGGTCCTTGTTTGCAATGTCATTGGAATAGGCCTGCACTACACCCACTAGGGGCTAAAGTATATGGCAGGGATGTGGAATTCCTATCGCCCGACGCCCTGGACATCTTGTTTGGGGTCAAGGGCAACAAGATTTTATGTTTACTTTGTCCTTGGGACAAGTAGACCCAACCCTCTGCAGCACAAACCCTTTGGCTGTTTGTTTACAGAGAGTGGAACTCTCTGCAGTTGAGGTAATGTGTTTCCAAGAGATAATGCTGTTCAACTTGTATTTATGGTTCATTATTTGAAAACCTTCATTATTAGGGTGAGTGCTGTAAATAAATGTTTTAATGTCACACTTCACTACTGACGTTGGTTCCAGTACAAAAAAAAAAAGTGTATACACATGTTTGAAATGTTTAGGCTATGAGGCTAAGTATAATGCTCCCAGAATGCTCTCTGATTATATGCAAATGAAGTGTCATTTAGTAAAATGTTTTGATGCATGCTAGTATTTCCCAAAAATATTTCTAATGGAAAATCAGTGTAACCATTTTCAACACGATTATGGGAAGCATTAAAATAAACAAACACTGACAAAGCCAACTGATCTGACATATTTTTATAAGTCTTTTAGTTTCATCAATGCGTATCTTGTTTTGACATGGCTTTTCTAACACTTTATTGTTGTGGGAGCTACCAGGTCCTCAACATTGTAACAAACACTGGCAAAAAAAACCCAAAACGTTTTTGAACCCTAAAAGCACATGTTGCCCCCAGTGGCATAACAAAGGCCCCGCAGCCGCCCTCCAGGGGGCCCCTTCAGCACAGCACCTGCCCTGAGTGAGTCTGGAGAGGGGGCTCCTCCATGTTCTTTGCAAAGGGGCACCCTCCAGTTTCATTACGTCACTGATTGCCACTGTAGTTCCTGACACTGAACAAAACTACTTTGTGTGCCAATATGCTCCTTGTGGAAGAGAAGAATGCGATCACTCACAGTAAAGCCAGCCGAAAGAGAGAGAAATAGAAGTTTAATAAAAACAAAATGTCTTTGTTAACACCAGACCTAATTAGGGACCAAGACCCACATGTAGGTAGCTTTTTGCATGTCGCAAACAGCGACTTTCGCTGTTTGCGACGTGCAAAAAGCACATTGCGATGCACAAACCCAGTTTTGCGATTCGGTAACCTGGTTACCGAATCGCAAAACGGGTTTGTGACTCGCAATTAGGAAGGGGTGTTCCCTTCCTAATTGCGACTCGCAGTGCAATGTAGGATTGTTTTGCGAATGCGGGCGCAAACCAATCTCAGTTTGCACCCATTTCAAATGGGTGCTAACACTTTCACAAAAGGGAAGGGGTCCCTCTGGGACCCCTTCCCCATTGTGAATGTCACTGTAAACATTTTTTCAGAGCAGGCAGTGGTCCTGCGGACCACTGCCTGCTCTGAAAAAATGAAACGAAAACGTTTCATTTTTCGTTTTTGTAATTCATCTCGTTTTCCTTTAAGGAAAACGGGCTACATTACAAAAAAAAAAAAAAAAATGCTTTATTGAAAAGCAGTCACAGACATGGTGGTCTGCTGTCTCCAGCAGGCCACCATCCCTGTGAGGCCGCCATTCGCAAGGGGGTCGCAAATTGCGACCCACCTCATGATTATTCATGAGGTGAACATTTGCGAAGCCCTTGAGAATCACAGATGGTGTCAGGGACACCATCCTACATTCGGATTTGCGACTCGCAATTTGCGGGTCACAAATCTGAAACTACCTACATGTGGCCCCAAATTCTTAAAGTCACAAAAGTGCACCCATGGTATATGTCGTACCCCTATAAAATATTTGTGAACTGTATTTTAGCATGGGTAAATACGCATGTGTAGATTTGCTCATGTGAAAATCTATTGAGCATTTGCAAGTTCATTTTCCCTCCAGCCACTTTCTTCCCAACCCTGGAAGAAGTTCTAATTCTGCCATTGTCAGGAGTAAATGTCCAACCTTTCTTATTATGGGAAAATATTAGAGAGAAGCTGGTGAAAATCTTTAAAACATGCAGGTTAGTAGGTTTGCAGACTCAAAGGCATTCCAGCCCTGGAACTATTGCTTACTGCTTCCTCCAGCCCCAGTATGCAGATCTGCAGAAAGGTGGAAAAATAAGGAAATTGCTACAGTAGGGATTGAAACTGCTAGTATTCAAGCCCTACTATGGTAGTAGCCCTGGCATAATCAGAGAGGCTATTATCAGAGCTCTTACATAATGAGATTGCTGCTATAATTTGGCGCCACACTACATGGCACCAAAGGGACAAGTAGATCTTTTTACAGGACAAGTAGATTTGAGAAGCAACCTGTCCCGTGGACAAGTAGATATTTTAATAAATTCCACACCCCTGTATGGTTACATTGCATTCATTTCTCCCTTTCTTTTTTCATGTGGTTATGCTCTGTAAGAGCTGACTGTATGGTTACTTGACTATGTTTCTTCCAAATGCTATTTTTATTGTGTTCTCTAGGGGCTGTTGTGAGCACTGCAGTCAACATAGTATAATATTCACGTCACAAAATCACACCCCATAATGCTTTGCAGGGCATTACTTTTACAAAACATTTTAGCTCATAACTCAGCCTCTTGTGGTCCTAGGACAATGGGACCACCTTCAAACGCTCTGTCTATATTATCTCTGGGTGCCCACACTGGGTTAATGGGGACCGCAAAATAATAACCCCTCCCACTATTCAGTGTTTAAGCTGTCTCATGACTAGAACCTTTGTTTTACAGCTGGGAGAAGTTTTGTTTTAAAGACATTATTTGTAACATCATTGCAGTAAGCCTGCTAGCCCTAAAACCCCCCTCAAGGGGCTAGGTATATGGTTACACTGTATTACTTTATCCTGTTTGTTTTTATGGGGTTATGCCCTTTAAGGGCCAACAATATTTTTACATGTACATGACCATATTTCTTACAAATAATAATCATGCTATGGTGCCCTCTAGGGACTGTTTTGAGCATTGAAGTGTAATGTCAAAAGTTTATTTCTGATACATTTTTATTTGACATTTGTTTATGTTTCAATAATCTCCGCTTATTACATTCATGGCCACGATACAGTTCAACTTAATCTCCTTATTACACTATGTGGTGACCCTTCTAGTTTATTTCTCCTCTGTGGCTGTCTTGTGTCTTTTTGAGGAAACTGTGTTAGCCAGCAACTCTGATGGTGGGGTGGTGAAAGTGTTATTCAACTGGAATTAGCATGACAGATTTAAATTAGGATGCTAAATGGCAACATTTATATTTTTTGCTGCAGGTAGAGGAAGAAGGTAAATGGAAGTGCTTTAGTTATATGCATGGCCACAAAAAGATGAAATAAGGCAGGGTTGACCGGTTTTGAATTTACAAAACAAATAGCTCTAACGCAAGCAAATGAACACCTATTGCATTCAAATGCTTGTTACTGTCTGGAGCCATTCATTGTATTTACATCTATATGCATGTCTCGAAGTGGTTAAGTCCTGATTTGAAGCATTATTTCTGGAGTTACCAAGTCAGGCTGTTTTTGGTCTCAGCAGAAAGTATCCGTAATAAACCCTGGCCACAACCAATCGGTCAGATATCTCCCATATACATTAGATGGTTGTGGAAGACTCAAACCCAGTGAAGGTCATTCAGGAAGAAGACCTTCATACAATAGACTTTTACATCTATTCATAACTATTGCCTTATTTTTCTGACCTTCCTTTCTCCTACTCCTCAGCACTGTCTTTTTCCTTAATGTTTCCAGTCAGGTTTCTTAGCTAGACTTCAGCAAACTTCTGTAGACTGTGTGAAGCTTGTTAATCCTTAGCAGATGATGAAATGTCAAAAGGGTATGTCCCTTAAAACCTTTAACTCTTAAGGCCATCTTTACTTTTTATTAGGCTCACAAGTAACAAATAGCTGGTGGTGCTGCAGTATTGATCTATCATGAGGAATATATATGTACATCTTGTATTAACAAATGTATGCATCTTATATATGTCTTAGCTCTCATAACCCACCTAATTAACCCTTTTTGCTGGTCTGTTGTAATGGAACTATTCAAGATTACCAAGCTCTCCTTGATTTCAATGTTGCACAAACATAAATGTCCATCACAGCAGGGGCTTGTGCTACCAAAAGGGAAAATTATACTCATTAGGGGAAAAATAGACAACATAAGAGTAAATACACACTTCCATCGATTTCGAGTGGAAAATAAGCTCAGCTTACATAGTTTTTGAACTGTCACAGTACCCCTATATAAAAAGGAGCCAATAGACATCGGGCAGACATGTTTCCCTATGAACATGGGCAAAATATAAACTGGACAATATAAGGGTTTTTTATGATTTTTTACATGGTGTGGACCAGTCAATCAGTGCCTCATTGACAAGGACAGTGCCAAGCACTTTTGAGATTTGGCATTGATTAATCAATCAATCAATCAATCAATCACAATATTTATAGAGCGCACTACGTACCTGTTAGGGTTTCAAGGCGCTGAGGGGCGGGGGCAGGGGCTGCTGCTACTGGTCGAAGAGCCAGGTCTTGAGGAGTCTCCTGAAGGTGAGAAGGTCCTGGGTCTGTCGCAGGGCGGTCGGGAGGGCGTTCCAGGTCTTGGCGGCGAGATAGGAGAAGGATCTGCCGCCGGAGGTCTTGCGTTGGAAGCGGGGAACGATGGCGAGGGCGAGGTTGGCGGAGCGGAGTTGGCGGGAGGGGACGTAGAAGTTGAGTCTGTAGTTCAGGTAGGCTGGTCCGGCATTGTGGAGTGCCTTGTGAGCGTGGGTGAGGAGCTTGTAGGTGATCCTTTTGTCCACGGGGAGCCAGTGGAGATCCTTCAGGTGGTGGGAGATGTGGCATCGGCGGGGTACGTCGAGGACCAGTCGGGCGGAGGCGTTTTGGATGCGTTGGAGGCGACGGATGTCTTTAGCTGGGATGCCTGTGTAGAGTGCGTTGCCGTAGTCCAGTCTACTGCTGACGAGGGCCTGGGTCACAGTTTTTCTGGTTTTCGTTGGGATCCATTTGTAGATTCTACGTAGCATGCGGAGGGTGTTGTAGCAGGAGGAGGAAACTGCGTTGACCTGCTTGGACATGGTGAGGGCGGAGTCGAGGCCGAAGCCCAGGTTGCGTGCGTGGTTGGTTGGTGTTGGAGGAGGTCCCAGTGCGGTGGGCCACCAGGAGTCGTCCCAGGCCGAGGGGGTGCGTCCGAGGATGAGGACCTCCGTCTTGTCGGAGTTCAATTTCAGGCAGCTATTTCTCATCCATTCGGCGATGGACTTCATTCCTTCATGGAGGTTGGCTTTGGCGGTGTGTGGGTCTTTGGTGAGGGAGAGGATGAGCTGGGTGTCGTCGGCGTAGGAGAGAATGTTGAGGTTGTGCTGACGGGCCAGTTGTGCGAGGGGGGGGCCATGTAGACGTTGAACAGCGTCGGGCTTAGGGAGGAGCCTTGGGGTACGCCGCAGATGATGTTAGTGGCTTCGGAGCGGAAGGGAGGGAGTCGGACTCTCTGGGTTCTTCCGGAGAGGAAGGAGGAGATCCAGTTGAGGGCTTTTTTTGTATTCCGGCTTCGTGGAGGCGTGTTAGCAGGGTGTGGTGGCAGACTGTGTTGAAGGCTGCGGAGAGGTCCAGGAGGATGAGGGCTGATGTTTTGCCGTTGTCCATGTGCTGTCTGATGTCGTCTGTGGCGGCGAGGAGGGCAGTTTCGGTTCTGTGGTTGCGTCTGAAACCGGACTGGGAGGGGTCCAGGATGGAGTAGTCCTCGAGATGGTGGGTGAGCTGAGCGTTGACAATCTTCTCGATGACCTTCGCCGGGAAGGGGAGGAGGGAGATCGGGCGGAAGTTTTTGAGGTCGTTGGGGTCTGCCTTGGGTTTCTTGAGGAGGGCGTGGATTTCGGCGTGCTTCCAGCTTTCCGGGAAGGTTGCGGCTTCGAAGGATAAGTTGATGATCTTTCGGAGTTGGGGGGCGATGGTAGAGTTGGCTTTGTTGTAGACGTGATGGGGGCATGGGTCTGAGGGGGATCCTGAGTGGATGGAGTTCATGATCTTGCAGGTTTCCGAGTCGTCTACGTGGGTCCAGGCGGTCAGGCGGTTGGTGTAGGTGGAGCTGTCGGAGGTGGGGTCTGGCGGAGGCGTGGGTTGAGGCTGTCGTGGATGTCGGCTATCTTCTGATAGAAGTAGGTGGACAGGGCGTCGCAGAGTTCTTGGGAGGGTGGGATGTCGTTGGCGCTGCCGCTGGGGTTGTATAGCTCTTCTACGATGCAGAAGAGTTCCTTGTTGTCGTGTGCGTTGTTGTTCAGGCGTTCTGTGAAGTGGGAGCGTTTGGCGAGTCGGATTAGCTGGTGGTGCTTGCAGGTGGCTTCCTTGTGGGCTGTCAGGCTGTCTGGTGTGCGCTCGAGGAGCCATTTCTTCTTTAGTTTCTGGCAGGTGCGTTTGGAGGTGATGAGTTCGTCCATGAACCAGGCGGCTTTTTTCTTTCCTTGGTTGTCGGTGGGCTTTTTGAGAGGTGCGAGGGTGTTGGCGCAGTCGTTGATCCACTGTCGTAGGTTGGTGGCGGCGGTGTCTGGGTTGGTGGGGTCGGTAGGCGGGTTCTGGGCGAGGGTGCTGGTCAGTTGGTCTTCAGTGACTTTGCTCCAGCGGCGGTGAGGTGGTAGTTGGGTGCGGTGGTGTTTGGTGTGCTTCTTGAATGTGAAGTGGACGCAGTGGTGGTCGGTCCAGTGGAGTTCGGTGGTGTGGCTGAAGGTGACGTGGTTGCTTGCGGAGAAGATTGGATCGAGCGTGTGGCCGGCGATGTGGGTGGGTGTGTTGACCAGTTGTCTGAGGCCGAGGTTGGAGAGGTTGTCGATCAGAGAAGTGGTGTTGGCGTCGTTGTTGGATGTTTCTTTCCTACTGTTTCTGTGCTTTCTCCACCTCCCATTTACTTGTTTTGTCAACTTCAAATTCTGCAGGTGATTTTCTCATGACTAGGTGACAATTTTCGTGGTCCAGTCACCATGTCCTTATTAACTCCTTCCACACCATGTTTTCATTAAGGTTTCAAAAAATACACTGGCTACAATATATTGTTTTGGATAGTAGATTTTGAATACGTTTTTCTGATTTATATTCAGATTTGTAGAAATCACACTGACTTGTAATGGTCACAGGCATAAACCTTTCACAAATTATTTTTGAAAATGTCTCTTATCTTCTTTTCAATTTTCACCGCACTACCCATGTCACCTTGTCTAATTAGTGCCAAACCTCTATTTATGTCAAATACTTTGATATAGTTTTCATACAAATTGAGAATATTTTCACAGAACTTTATAAAATGCTTAACAATATCATATGTTACATTAAATTTGTTTGTTCCCAGTACATTTAGGATATCTAATGTCTTGTAGGTACTCACTGACTGAGCCACACCGTGTGCAAACTCATACAAAATACCCCTACGCAACCCCTTTTATCTAGTTTATACAAATGGGAGGCCTCAAGCAAGTGATAACACTCTAGACACCATTACAAGAGATGATGTGTGCACTATCTCCGGAGCCAAGAAAAGAGGCAATGCCTGCATAAACAAATATTACAAAGTGGATACATATGGCAATTTTGCAAACCCTCCGAAAGGCTCAGATTTTAACACAGATATGTCAGTGCGTCAGGGATTAACCTACCCTGGGCATTCCTTAACACAAACTCCACATTTGGCACAATGGGCGGTAGCGCAGAGGGGATCTTCTCTGCTTCTTTGGCACTTGCCTTTGAGGCGGTATATTCTGCAGGTTGGAAATAGAGAATTAAATTAAAACCAACATTAGGCATTTGGGCAAAAACGTTGCTTGAAGTTCACTGGTGATACAGATCAGACATTATCAACTGAAATACACAGACATAATCCTTCTCCAGCATTTCTTTGTTAAGAACAAGCACTGTGTGCAAGGACACAATAGGTTTGCCAAAAAAGAGGGTACATCAAAACTGTTTTTATCGGTAAAAAAAAAAAAAAAAAAACACATACACCAGGGTGCTCCAGCTGCACCCACTCAGGAGGCAGCTTCTACCCAGCTATCAGGGGATATTTTAACTATACAAGTGTAAGGCAATCTTTGAATCCTGCCAGTGCTCTACTGCATCAAGACCTCTCATTTAACATGAGAGCAATTTTGATGGCTGTAATTGCATCATGAATCATGCGTCATCTGCTTAGTTCTCCTGCTAATGCTGTGATTATTGGACTCTCCTGAATTGTAAGCACTTACTCAATCAGTGATATGGGGGCTTTTATGCACTGTTCTTTTTGCAACAAAAAAAAAAAGCAGCAACATAAGCTGCTGTATGCAACCGATTATCTGATAGCATTGTTTTCATTAAGCCGTTATTCAAAGCTCACATAGGGGGAGCTATGGTTATTTTTGCATATCCCACAGCAGTCTTAACTGTCCCTTTTAGATTTTGAAATGATTTCTTCATGTTACAATAATTGCAGAATTTCTACACACATCTATGTCACAGAGGCTACAAAATCACACTTCTGGGTATTCCTTGATTCAATATCATAGCAGCCATCATGCGAAAAACCCTCAAATTGTGCTTTTTTTTTTGTTTTGTTTTTGTTCTTTTTAAGAGATGATCCCTTTTTATGGAGATTATCAACATTAGAGAGCTATTGCTTCACTGAGAAAATGATTCCTCTCCAACTCTGGATCTAAATACTTGCTTGATACGAGTACAAGACCTTCACATCAATAAAGAGGCATGCAGGAGTGAGTCATACCTTGAAAGCAGTTTGGTCATCATGACAATCTAATATATAGCATGCATAAATTTTAACAGAAAGGATTAACACAATTCCACATGGCAGCTTTTTAAATGTGTGCCAACTGCATATTTCCCAGGATTTATACTGGCTAACCACCCCTCCTTTTGTGGAATGTTCTAAAAGACAACCATGAATAGAGTGGTTAGCCTTCCATTAAGAGAACCTACTAAACAAAATATATTCTCATTCTGGTTTGCTCAGGCAACAATCCAAAGGTCTGGGGATTTGACACACCACAATATTTTAAAGTAGTAAATCTATTTGCTGCAGGTTTCCACTTGCAGGTTTAATGGATTTACAAGAAACACACAAATTAAAAACACCCAAGTCTATGACGATCGTCAATCCATACATGTACATAACATATAACTAAAATGCCCATGAGTGAAAAATCTTTATGTTAAAAAATATTTAGAGTAAGTCACCTTCATTTTCCTTTTTCCACAAGTAAATTATTTTTCTGTAATTAAATCCATTTCCCAAACTCCCATATCAAGTGGTAATAGATTTTCGTCCCCCCACTAAGACATTTAAGCACACCTTTTTAGGGATCAGTGTTCCACAACTGAGATGGGAACAATTGGAAATTTAAGTGAATAACAACAAAGTTACAACTCAGTGGGCTTCTGACATACTTCCAAGAGTCACCCGTCCAGCCACCTCCAGTCCTAACCTTTACATATGACATCATGCAATCCATCTAAATAGGTAATTCCGAAGCATTAGATGAACAATTTTCTTTCATAAAAGCCAACTGTTCGCTATTCAGTGAGTCAGGATATGACATTTAGTTGACATGTCAAAATGCCAAAACATCTGTGAATACAATACTCTACATCTGAAGCTCTATAGGTTTAACAGCAGAAAACTGACAGTTTTTGCAACCTGGACAGGCTACATTAAATTATAAAGATTTGCAAAGATGACTGGCAAATACAAAAAACTACCTTTGTTTTGATTTCAGTACTCTTACCTCTTGATCTACTGCCTTGCCAACTGATTAACAACTGCCTCATGCTGCAGTCAAGACCAAAATGCTTCTCTAAAAAAACATTGCTTCTAATTTATTCTATTAAGATTTCTGGCATAGTCCTTTGATGCACGAGCCCTTTGCTACCCCTACACCTCACTGCCCCTGTGAAGTAACTCTGTTTTTTCCCTATTAAAAAGATTAAGCAGGGAATAAGTTCTGCAGGCATGGCTTGAGGGTAATGTAAAGAAGGGAGAATAAGGACTGAAGACTACCATGATTGCCAACAAGCTACTTTTATAATTCTACTCCGTCACTCTCCTTTGCCTCAGTATCATTTAGTTACTAATCTGAATTCAGAAGCTAAACAATTAGGATGGAGAAGGCAGGGCACGGTCAACCAGGCTTTAAGCAAATAACTTATGCCAAACGCCCCGGCTAAAAGATGTATAGTATCCACTTAGTAAAGCTTTCAAAAAGCATGCAGACTGGTCCACAACAAAGCCCTATAAACGTGTGCAGTGGGAAAGGGTCACTGGATGGCCAATCAGTACCTGTTTTGATCTGCTGGAATGTACAATGAGTCTTTCACAAACATGAACTCCTCTAATTCTGTGCACTTCTGTTCTGAGACACAAGAAGCTATTCTTCAAATAGTGACATTCACATTGTTTTGCCTTGGGAAAATCTACCATACATTTTGACAGGGTGTTAAGTGAATTTTAAAGTAGTATTTCTCTTCCGGTAGAACAGTCAAGAAAGCCTAGTGCCAGAACTCAAAGAGAGAAAGAATTATTTCATGACACAAGTGAAATTCTGTAAAGAGATTTAGACTTTCTGGAAGGACATCCATCAGGACAGCACTGCCTGCATAATGTAATCTTTCAAAGAAAGGTCACAATAATCCCTTTTTTTGCTGGCAAAGGTAATTTCTACATAATGGGCAGTCTTCCAATTCCGCAAATCCACAAAACAGAATCGCAGGTTTGCTTTCAGAAAGGTTAAGGCTAAATGTAAATTTCCTGAAAGAGACAGATCTTTAATAAAAGGTTAAAGATGTAAATGTTCATGAAAGCAATGTATCCTTACTGGGGAAATCAGGAGAAAACCAAATGGTGGACAGTCTATGTCTCCAGGAAGCAATTAAGATCCTTGTTCAATCCAAATAGGCAATACACCATAACACCTCTCTCAAGGAAGCTTTAAGTACAGAAAGTAATGAATTTGCTCTGATTGCATCCTAATGGATTCCTTTCTTATGTCACTCACAGTAGCAATAACTTGTCAAATATTCAAAGAGACAGAATGTAGGAAAGTAGACTCTTTCTGACATGGTTGCCCCCATTTCTTGCCTGGTGTCCTGCTAACCAGGACCCCAGTGTATGTGTCCTCTCTCCTATATATGGTTGGTAAGCATATCTTCCACCCCACAACTGGCTACTCAGGTACTCCTATAGGTCCCTGGTGTATGGTACTTAGGTACCAAGGCATTGGTACCCCAGGGGACCTTATTGGTTGCAGCATTTGAGCCCACGCATACTGTGACTACAGGTCTGCCATTGCAGCCTATGTGCAATGGTGCCTGCACCTTTCACCCCTGATATAACGGTTGCTTTATATCGCGGTCACTGCACATTGGCCCTATAAATCACCCTTAAGGTAGGCCCTTCAGCCCAGAGGCAGAGTGCATGGTTCTAAGTATGAGGATACCCTTGCTTGCGCAGAGGTACCTCTACAAACTCCATCTTCTGGGCTTTGTTAGTGCAGGGAAATCATTCTAAGCTATGTAGTGGACAATGGGCATTATATAATGTCCAACTACATAATGGTTTCTCCAAACCTGGTCATGTTTGGTTTCAAACATGTTGGAATCATACAACTACTCCGGTTCCAGTGTTAGTTACATGATACCATGTACTTTGGACATTCCTTAGAGGATCCCCCATGTCCGTCTGTCCAGCCTTGCAGGATCTGCGTGCAAGCCACTGCTGCCGCTAACTCCAGACACTATTCTGCCCTCCTGCTGCAGAGCTTAACTTTGGCAGTAGAACACAGAACAAAGGATTTTCTTTGGAGGAGAGGTGTTACCCCCACTCCTTTAGAAATAGGTGTCTCTGGGCTTGGGTGGGTGTACTCCTAAGTGCCACCAGACTCCTTTGAAGGGCACAGCGGCATCTCCACAACAACTGTCCAACAGCACAGCACCCACAATAAGGGTGAGCATTGCTCTCCAGCACACCCTGGACGCCTCCAGATGGTTTGGACTTGGTCCACACTTTCCACAGGTGCTCCTTGTCCAGAATCCATGCATGGGTTTCACCAACCTGGTCCACAGGTCACTTCAGCAGCTGAGGTCTCCGTTGACTTCAACAGAAGGTTTCGACGCAGCTTCACCTATATGCACCTGGGATCTCTGGTATAGGTACTCGACTTCTCTGGGTAACAACGGGAGGGGCACTCTTGAACCTCCCTTGTTCCAACGAGTTTCCTCAGAGTCCTCTGGGAATGGTCCTTTTCCTAAACGCAACATATCCAATGTAAACCTATGGGACACCAAACTCTAGGTAACACTCTGCACACGGGGTACTGGGGAATCCCTTCTATTTACCTTTGGTGTGCTAGTACTTCCCCACTCCTTAGGATTCTTGAGTGCCAGTCTCGGTATGCTGTGACTTTTCTAACCTATTTTTTTTAGTACATGGCACCCCCCCCATAGGGGCCCATATTATTATATGCTTTTACTTACCTGTTTCGAAGTATATTTTTGTGTGTTCATATCTCCAGTTAGGAGATAAATCAAAGTTAGTTTTAGTGCCTGTGTGTGTGAATAAATAATACTTTATTTTTCGAACACTGGTGTGGTTCTTTCTTGTGTGTAAATCATTGACTGACTATGTGGTAACTGCAATTGCTTTACACCCTCTCTGATAAGCCTTAGTTGCTCTCCATAGCTACCCCTTTCTGAGAACTCTGGTTATTGGAAAGTCTCTAACCCTATCACGAAGGATTGCCTGAACTCAATGCAGGGTGCGTCACCTACAGGTGTGCACCATAAACTGACCCAGCCTTCTACACTCATGCCGACCTTTCAGGACATCGCGTTCAGCAATGAACAGGATAGGTGAAGATTCAACCCCCTTTGTCGTGACAGCAGGTTTGAAACCAGAAGAAACGTGGCTGGCTAGTGAGACGAACATGCAAAGCAACTGATGAGGCTAAAAAATGGGGTGATCTGAATCAAGAAGTATTTGGGGTACCACATGATTTTAAAACTCCACTAAATAATGGGGGAAATAGTAAAAGAACACAAAAAACTACCATAGCCAGTCTCATTTGAGGTACTGAAGGCTGACAGTCTTTCTAGAGGTTCACTTCTTATGTCCACCAAAGAAAGAACTTAAGTATGAGACTGGGGAATTGCAGTTGTTACTGTGACTGAACGCAATAGACAGGTGCTGTTCAAGAGTCATCATCTGCATATGCCACAAGAGCCTCCGGAGCCACCAAGCCAATTCTGCAGTGCAAGGAGCAAAGGACTTGATGGTTTAGCCTAGGGCGAGCACTCACTTGTGGTATTCTAAGCAAGATGCACAAAAGAGTCTGATAATAGTATTATAAAATGAAGATTCTGTGACAGTACTAGCTGGTGTTTATTTTGATGCTTGAAATCTCCAAAGTGTGGATGTCTACCTGGAAGTTGATATTTACAAACCATTTTTCTAATTATATATCAGAAAATATTGTATTTCCTCAAAATGGTCTTGAGCACTCATAACAAACCCTCCACAGACACTCCTGATAGAGATTAGGTTAAAAAAAAGAAAACCTCTGATTAAAGTGATGAATATGTATGAAGTGCCTTTTCATTAATAAATGAAGAAGATATCTTGGAGATCACAGATGGCACTTAGTTTTGTTTATGCTGACCTTCATGATTTGAGTCAACACCACGAAATAGAAGAATTCCACAAGGAGAACTGTGTACAGTTTGTATAGATTCAGGACAATCTGGTGATGCGATATATAGGGTACAAGCAAATAACCAGTTTTTCTGGAATCATTTCAGTAGTTCCCAGAAGTAGTTTTTGAAATTCCTTCAGAGATAACCAAGACCATTTCTGAAAAAGGGTTTAAAGCACACTCCTTCTTGGCAATATTCTTCACCCACTGGTCTTTACAGTGAAGTGGTCAGTCTCACAACTGTGGATGCATGCTCATGGATGGTAGGAGGTGCTTCTTGTATTCTGAAAAGGAAAAAAAGTGTCTTATTTTGTTTTTATAGAGTTTTAAGCAAATGTTCTGGAGTATGTGGAATCGCTTTTCATTAAATAGGAGTTTAATGTTACATTTAACAGAGGCAATATTGCATGTTAACATGACCATTGTTTGTGCATAGAACATACTGAAAAGCTTGCCAGAAGTTTAGGGTCTAGATAGCAGGTTTGTTAAATTCTATTGTGGGCTTTGCATAACATTTTTCTCAGCTTTGAAAATTGTGTGCGCTTTTGTCTTTTCTGCCTTGTTCTGTAGATCTCATTTCCCCTCTTGGCAGCACCTCCCTTTTGCAGAGGCTGGGCAACTATAAATGGCATTGACCAGTTACATCAGTATCAGAGAATCTGACAATACAAAATTAGTAGCTTCTGTATATTACCTGAAAACTGAACTAAAGCACTGCACATAGTCCAGTGCAACTAGGAAACAAGAGCTAATGGTAATGCTAGTGGCTACATAGGTAGTAATGAGACCAATTAGGTATAGATGTTGATATATGACATGAGTGTATGTAAGGTTCTTGCTTCATTTTTTTCGATGAGTTTGTAATAATTATGGCAATAATTCTTACTCATCATTTGTAGAAGAGTACTTCATAATAAACAGCAAAGTACCAATACGATTTTGTGTTTCAAGGGTGTTCCACACTTCACCTGTTGGTAAGAGATTTTCTGGCAGGTCTGTCTGACTCCTAACACTCTACCCCGCATAACCATAATTCAGGAGAGGTGAGACACCTGCCAGTTCTTCTTTACTCTAAAAAGTTTGTAGCTTCTTTTTGGCGAGTTGGAAATCTACAAGGAGTGACACCAATAATTTCTGGGAAGAAAAAATTTACTTGGGTTTAAATTAAATCTGTTTTTTTCCAAGCTCTCTGTGTAGGAAGCTGGCCTGGTGTGTGGTGAGCACCTATGGTGTTATCAACTTATACCACACCCAGTTATCCCCTATTAGTGAGGTATAGACAGTGTATAGGAAACCAGGGCTCCCTAGAGGTAGCTGTGGATGAGCAGCCAAGACTTATCTAGCAGACATGCAAAGCTTATGCAACACCACTACAGTCACGCAGCACACACATAAAAGAACCGCTCAGTGTTACAAAAATAAAGGTACTTTACTATAGTAATAAAATTACTAGAATACTGTACAGGCAAATACTCCACTTGGAGGTGAGTAAACACTATTATACACATCAGAAGTCAGGGATTAGCACAGAAAGCAACAGCAAACAGTAAATTATTAGAAAATAAGGAAGACCGTAGGTGGAGACCAAACTATGTACTAAGTAAGTGGAGTGCGAACAGCAGTGCTGCAGGAACCACGTAGTTTTACAGGAGAGGAGATCCACGCAGCCGCACATTGTCGCAGTTGGTGCCTGCGGGTGCAGGGGAGTGACTCCTTCAATCCAAGAGAGATTTCTTATTGCTTCTTGTGCAGGCAGAAGACTTGTCGCCCTCAGAGGATGCACAGCCAGGGAAATATTGCAGTTGCTTGAAGGAGCCGGAGAAACAATGTTGCAGAGCAGAGTCGTCGCTGGAGTTGCAGACTGTCGGTCCCTGGATGGCCCAGTTGCAGTCCCGATGCCAGAAGATGAAGTAAATGATGCAGAGGAGCCCTGTTGGAATCTCGCACATTGAATCTTAAGACCATCCCTGGAGGGAGACCTTAAATAGCCTAGTAAGGGGGGCTGGTCACCTAGCAGGGTGACCATCTATCAGGAGGGGGCTGTGACATCACCTGCCTGACCTGGCCACTCAGATGCTCCCAGGAGCCTCTGCCCACCTTGGAGGAGCTCTGGGCACCACGTCTGGGGTAGTGATGGACAAGGGAGTGGTCACTCCCCTTTCCATTGTCCAGTTTCACACCAGAGCAGGGACCAGGGTCCCTGGACTGGTGCAAACTACTTTATGCAAGGAGAGCACCAAATGTGCCCTTCAAAGCATACCGGTGGCTTGGCGAGGCTACCCCTCCTAAGCCATGTAACACCTATTTCCAAAGGGAGATGGTGTTGCCTCCCTCTCAGATTTGCACTCTGCCCTCTGGGCTAGGAGGGCCTGCCACAGGGGTGACTTACAGTGCCCTGGTGCAGTGACCTGTAGTGAAAGGGTGCATGCACCTTTCCATACAGGCTGCAAAGGCAGGCCCTGCAGACACATTTTGTATGAGCTCCCAAGGGGGACAAAATACATGCTGCAGCCTATGAGGATCCCCTGGTGTCCCAATGCCCTGGGTACCTAGGTGCCATATACTAGGGACTTACATGGGGGCACCAGTATGCCAACTGTGTGGTGTGCTAAGTCCTAGGGAACCAGCTTTAGGGTTAGAGAGCACAGTCATTGGGGTCCTGGTTAGCAGGATCCCAGTGAACACAGTCAAAACACACTGACAGCAAGCAAAATGTGGGGGGTAACCATGCCAAAAAGAGGCTACTTTCCTACAGTCTGGATATCAATGCTGTACAGACTTATAAAGGCTGGTACAATCAGTTTTTGAGGAACCCTGGTAATATTCCTCAAACGTTCCACCATCATGATGGTTGTCTTGCACTTTAAACACTTTATTTATTTATCTAGAGATAGAGAATACAAACTTGTATCATCAAAAGATAATTTAATGAATTTGTCTCAAATAACCTTCTTTAAATAGAGAAAGGCATACACAAGCATGAAACCGTATGCACTTAGAACTTTTAATAGATCAGACTGTAGAGTCTGCCTTCAATATGTAGTAAGTACAAAATTTAAGATAAAGCAAACAACTTTTTATCTGTGTTGCACTAAAACCAAAATGGCATACAAGTCCATGGCTTTCATGTAACAGCACTGCTTTCCTCGTCTATTGATAGCTAGTTACAAAAGCCATTTCACACTTTTCTTAACTGTGGTTACTGTTTGTTAAAATATCGGTCTCTCTTTAAGTCTGCATGCTCCTTCCTGAAAGCAAGACTGAGTTAAAGGACCAGGTTCAGATGATCTGAAAGATCTACTTGATGAAGAGCTCTAACATGTCCTTTAGAATGATCAGTCCTGTAGTTTAGAGTTTATGGACATAGGGTGCCACCTTAAAATGTAATCTCTTATGCAATCGGCATAGGACTTCTGTAGTATAGGGATATCCAACGTAGATCCATTCATGCCAGATCTTCATGCTATTCATGTACGATACATTTCTGTACAACAATATAATGAAGCTCATTCACACAGTTTATGGGGATACTGAGAAGTTGGCAGGATTCAGCACTTGTGGACCAAAGTATAACAATCTTGGAGAAAGGTGATAGCCACTAATCAGAGGCAGGAAATTCTGCAACTATGTCGAAAATCTACCAGTACGGCAGGCTGCAATATGTCATGTATGGTGGTGAAAAATACAGACATAATACTTGTTGGCTGAAAGAAGTACATTCTTTTTCACTGTTGTAAGAATATAAGAATAGTTGTCACAGGGGCGTGACCAACTGCCAAGAGAGATGACCACTCTCTGAAGTGTCTCCCTTCACTCACTGCCACAAATGAAAGACATGCTCCCTTTGTCCTGCTGATGAGGCGATACTGGCAGTTTACTGGTAACTGCCCTGTGACAGTCCGCCGAGAGGCGAAGTAATGTGGTCTAAATGGCGAGACGACGCAGGGGCCCAGCATACACCTGTGGCGAGGTGTACATTCACAGCGATGGTGACGGCCTGGGAGGGGAATCACGTCAATCCTCCGCAAACAGAAGGTGAACAGACCCACCCGAGGCACTAAATCATGAACCTGCTGCCTCCAGTGGCGTGGAAAGGACCAACTGCCGAGGGAGAGGGACACACCCATTGGGGACCGGTGGTGAGTTGAAGGCAACCTTTCATTCCCCTTTGAATTACTTTGGTCTTAGCGGGAGACGGAGTGGGTGCTGCTCCGCCTATGCGCCTGCTGCAACACACCACTGCACAGACTGAACTTCCATGCAGGAGGCTCCTCGCTGCAACCCATCACACAGTGGAGCAGTGTTGTGGCCTTAGCCACGGGGACTCTGCTGCGGGGCCAGACCTCAGATGCCACATAACTAAAAGACCTGTAATGAAAAACTGGGAAAAAACTGCTGATCTAGTGTGGAAACAAGTCCTTAGTGCTGACAACAGGTGAGGATGAAGTCCTCCCTATGAAATGTAAGTGGCAGCAGGTGGCACTGGGAGCCCCTAATAACGATATAACTGTTTTCATCCTAGGGGGAGGACTCGGGCACTGGTTTAGCATGATATCAAGATGGAGACGCCATAAAGCGACAGTACATCTGACATTTTTTTTCTTACTATCTGCAAAGCACGATGTTCTGAGACAAGGCAGGGTAAGCAACTCTTGCTCAGATGCCTACCTGCCCTCTCGCCTTAACGTCTCTTGGCAAGCAAGCGCCCCCTGGGGGCGATTAGCAAATTATTGAAATCACCCACTTGGCAGCACTCTACCCTGGAGGGGATGAGGAAGTCTTTGCTTTCCACGCTACTGGAGAGGGGTTGTTAAACAGCACCTGGGTCTCCTACCACGGCAGGCCTCATCACTGAGAGGCAAAGGGGTGGTGAAAGGAATGCCGACGGGGCTAATTTGTTCCTCCCTAGCAGGCAGTGAGTACTGAGGCACCCCTCCCTTACATACCACTAAGAGCAATGGGTGAATAAAAACAGAGTAAACCCTTAAAGATGACCAGAATGAAGGGGACCCGCACTGCCCACCAGACCAGGCTAGATAAATATATCCTACCAAAAGACCAATGGCGGAGGGACAGCAGACTCTGGTGGTGCAGACTCCTATTTCAGAGGAGGTGCCCATATTAACATACATTATGGGAGCGATGCAGGGAGTTTGCACTGCCTTAGAAGGTAAAAGCGACTCATTCTCCAATGAGCTCACACTGGTACAAGAGGACCTCCACAACATGGGAGCATGGGTCAAAGGGGCACAGCACTCGATCAACGCCCCTAAAGTGGAAACTATGACTTTACAGACCCAGTTCAGGAAATTAAGTGCCACCACCAAATCCCTGGAAGCCAAACTTGAAGATTTCGAGGGAAGGTTCAGACTCAACAACGTCCGCACAACAGTAGATCCTGAAAAAGAACATGAGCCATTAGTTGATTTATTTGTGAACTCCTGAACTATTTCTCAGTCCAGGTTGCTCATTAGGACCCTGGTGCCCCACCACAGCCGGGTGCACCACTGAGCCCAATAACTGCGTGCATCTTTAACTACTGTGACCAAGACGTCATTCTACAAACCACCCGCAGTGAACAACTGGTCAAATATGCCAACTGTACTATCATCTTCTTTCAGGACTTTACTCTCCCAAGTTCCAAAACAACATTGCTCTTTCCTTGAAGTCAAAAAACCGTTGCAGTAGCATGAAATAAAGTATTCCATGATATTTCTGGAAAAATTACAAGTGTTGGCAGATGGAAAAACCTGTTTCTTCACCACTACTAAAGAGACTGGTTAGAAGGCTTGGGAGTGGTGGGGGGAGCTGAACCCTGTGCCCAGTCCAGAGACGAGAAACTGATTCTATGACTCCAGACAAGACACGGGAACTTGAGAACTAGTGACAATTACCTAAGCTTGATTTACCACGATGCCCACTGTGGGACTTCTCAATGGGACACTGGTTGACGCTGAGCCAACTTGTCGGCTCAAGGGAGTCCTTCTCTCTTGGTTCTAAAGCTGTCTGAGGCAGATAGTGACAGATGGGGCCCTGCGCACTCAAGCATCTAGAGAGCGCTCACCAGGTCATGGGACTAGACCATCCCAAATATAGAAAACATCTGTGGTAACATTTCTTCTTGTTATATGTGGGAGGCGGATGGAGGGCATTCTGGCGGGGACCGCAGTCTCCTTAAGTTGGAACCATGTTTTGGGGCAACAGGTGCTCTGCACAGTTGGTGGAGCAGATAGTTTCAAGTCTGCCATGCACGGAGGCAGGGAGGTGGGTGTTTTATTGGGGTTTTAGATGATCTGTTTGCTTGTTTTGTGGTAGGTATGTAGGTGACAAACTCTTAGAGGCGAAGTGATGGTCCAGGTTCGACACGCCTAAATTCCACCCACCGATCACCCTAAGTGAACATTGGGGCTTTACTGCGACACTGGCATGCAGTTCCCAAAGAAATACGGGATAGCCCTGCTAATTCCCCTGCACTTTCACACAGCCCAAAATACTGAAGGAAATTCTAATCACTGGCTGTTTTAGTCCTCTCCTAACAATCACTCCCTATGATTGACACATTGATGACTTCTATTTTCAAGATCCTCTTCTGGAACGTAAATGGGCTGGGAGATAAAATCAAAAGAGGAGTGGTATTACAGTACCTCAAGAGAAACTTACCAGACGTAATCCTCCTTCAGGAGACGTCGCCAGGAGAACAACTACCACACTCTTGATCAATGGGGCCATAAAATGGTTGCTCATGCAGGATACACAACTAGTTCTAGAAGGGTGGGCATACTCACCTGGAAATTGTTTCCATTTATCATACAGAAAATCTGGTCTGACACCCACAGGAGATGTGTAGCATTCACAGGAAACTGCAAAGGCAGCACACTTAACATTGTCTCACTCTATAAAGCCCCCTAACTTCACCATGCAGCCTTATCTGACCTGGGCACACTTCTACTGTGACTACCAGAGGGTAGATTGTTATTGGGAGGAGACTTTAATGCTGTTGGTTGCAAGGCTAATAATTGTTGGCCTCCTCATCACTCCGGGTTGGCACGCAACCCTCCGGCCAATTTTATAGCAGCATTTGGTCTTATCGACACTTGGCGCTTTTAACCCCACAGCACGCTAATACACATTTCATTCAGCAGCCCAAAGAAGTCTCTCGTGCATTGACTATTTGTTTACTCTGGCTCACCAACTTCCTTATTTTAGTGAGGTTCATCACAAAGGAATCTTAGACCACTCTCCAGTGTGGGTATCTTAAGGACTGGCGGACCGACGTCACTGCCGCAGAATGGTACTTAACCCTTGGTATCTCAACTGTGGGCCCCAATTGGCCTACCCATAGAGCTCTACAAACTTACAGCACCTAAAATAGCCCCCTATCTCTTGCATTTGTTCCTAGAGTGCAGGGAGCCCGGTACCCTTCCCAAAGACCAAAGATCAGCCAACATAGTCGTGATCCGTAAGGAAGGCAAACAGCCTAAAGCTGTGCCTTTTATAGGCCTATATAGTTGTTAAATGCAGAGGGGAAAATATTGGCAAAGCTACTGGCTACATGTCTGGTTCAAATGATTTGATCATTAGTTCACCCGGATCAATTTAGCTTAATGCCGGGTAGAAACACTTCACTAAATTTGCGACAGCTGCAAGGGGTTTTGAGTTGTGTGATGGAGCTACGACACAGTGGAATGGGCCTTTATGTATACAGTGTTAGAGAGAATGGGGTTTGATCCCGCTTTCTTTCCTGGCTGAAGCTCTTATGCTCTCATCCCCCGCTCTCGTAACGGTAAATGGAGGTACATCTACATTGTTCCAGGTCCGATGGGGGAGTAGGCAGGGCTGCCCACTCTTCCTCTTGATCTTCACTCATCTTAGAGCTACTTGCGGGCTGGATTAGAAGTGATCCCCTAATCGGAGGTCTGAGATAGACTGCAGACTGGGATGATATAATCTCCCTTTATGCAGAAGACATTTTGCTTTATGCTGCTGAACTAACCTTCATTCTGAACAGAATGAACCATATATTACATTGTTTCATCACTCTTCCGGTTATGCTGTAAACTGGAATAAATCCCTGAATTATACCTTTAATGGAAATGCCCCACACCTGCCTAGCGGTTGTGCTGCCAGAGTGGTCACAGAAGGTTTCCGCTACTTTGGAATCTTCATCACCCCAGACCCACACGTCTTCACACAAAATCTCAAACCACCACTTACAAGATTGCAGGCGGACGTCAAGCATCACAGAGCCTTGCCTCTGTCCCTCCTAGGAAAGGCTGCCTTATTTAAAATGGTGGCCCTGCCTAGTTTCTTATATGCACTTTAGAAATACACCTTATCCTATCCCATTGTCCTATTTTCAAGCAATAGAGGGTGCAACTCGTATACTCCTGTGGGATGGAGGCCACCCTGGAAAAGTCCTTCAGAAACTTACATGTGGCTGGTACAATGGCGGAATTTCCCTCCCTGGCATTAAAAAAAGATTTTAAAAAATTACTGGGCGGGGCAACTTACGGGCATTAATCAATGGGTCCACCTCCCAAAGGATGAACCATAATAGAGGATAGACAGGAGAAATATGCATCCTGGGGAATACCTTATGGAATGGCGAACCAAGCAACAAACCCTTACACAGCCCTACTGTGATCATGCACTCCCCACTAAGAGCTACAGGTTGGAAAGACAATTACACAGGCCACTTCCATGAGGGACTCCACAAAACTGGCTACGAAGAGAGGTTTTGATAAATGGGATTTAATAAGCCTGTCTAAAGTGGGTTATCTGTGGAAACGGGGAAATAATTTCATTTGCAGAGCTACAACGGAAATACCAATTGGCACCAACTGAAACCTATCGATCCTTACAGATCTGTCATGCCCTACAAAAGGTAGTACCAAGGGTTGAAGAATTCCCTGAATCTCCCCACTTGAAGATAAATTGCTAGATGATTACATTCCTGGACAGGCGATTTTGCTCACTTATCGCAAACTATTACACAACTCCCCTAGCACCTAAACCCATTTGCGAGAGAGCTAAGGGCGGGATCTTGAGGGCCTAGAGAATGATGAATGGTCCAAAGGTTTCGCATACCGTAGGGAAGTGGCCATACGCTCAATATTTTGCCTAGCACAGCTACAAATCCTCCACCAATGTTAATATTCATGTATAACAATGGCTAAAATGGGTAAAGCAGAGAATGCACCTGCCCGAGGTAGTGTGGTCATGAAGGAAAATTGTTTCATATGCTGTGGGAGTGTGCGATACTACAGCACTATTGGGAGGCTGTGACTACTTGCCTCAACAGCGTGTGTAAGGGCACCTTGGAACTATCAGTAAAATGGTGCCTCCTTAACGTCTGGGCTAAAAATGATCTCTCTTGTATGGACTGCCTCTGGCTGACGTTAGGGATAATAATGTCCAAACGGAATTTAAGCTCATGTGTGGAGGGCCACAACAACACCGCACCTGAACGAATGGAAGAGGGACATAAAATGGCATATGCAGGCTGAGAGGGCGGTATAGTAAAGTAGGGGTTGTCCTTACAAATGGACTGAAATATGGGGGAAATGGAATGTATATCAGGGGAACTGTGTACTCCTATTGGGAGCATTGCTTGAGCTGTTCTGTAACAATGAACACCTGGAATTTGTTGCTGCTTCTCAAATATGCTGAAAGGACACTTGGAGGGCTGACGGATTCCACAATACAGCTGAGATTCTGTTGCTATATATCAGTATCTGAACATAATGATATATACTGTCTATTGTCCCTGCAGCTTTGCTGGTTTTGTAATCAATAAACAGATCTTAAAATTAAAAAAGAGTAGTTGCGACTTTTGGGTGACGCCAAAGTAAATGAAGTGAACAAAACAGCCAAAGTCACCGGAAAATGAAAGTTGTTAATAAAAGAAGTAAATGAGTCAAGAACAGAGAAGACAATTAGTAAACTATGCAGTCAGCAAACACACTTGAGCTGAGAAGTTAGTAGGGGAGAGAAAAGTAAGGTAAATAGGCATCCTACTGATGTGGTAGGCAGTTACATTTTGCTTCCTTTAAGGGATGCCCTGCTGTCAGCAAGGAATGTGGTACACAGGGGGCCTTTGCCAAAGGTTGCAAGAATGGGAAAACTGATGCACTCTAGATTGGCATAGTTAGTGAAGTTAATAAACTTTTACAAGAGGCGTGCAATAACATGGGGAACATGGTTTAAGTGTAAGTAGTATATATAGAATTTCAGAAGATGACTATATTTGCCCTTTCCCATGTGTACTATCGTAAGCGTAGGTAAAAGTTTAGATCAGTATCACATTCCTTCATTATTAGGGACATATTCATTGAGGTGTTAAGTCAAGTGTTGGTTGAGTTGCAGGAGCTGAATGTTAAGGAAGTGTCAGTCTATAACAATTTCACTAAATTTAAAGGGTGTTTTCCATCAGAAGTAATGCACGGTTCAAGATATATGTGGCACGTAAGTGTGTCTGTATTTGAGTTGGGCTGGTACGATTAAAGTAGACTGGAAAGTAGTTTGAATTTCTGTCATCTCAAGCAAGTTGTGGCGGTAGAACAGGATTGGTGCAAATGGGTTGCGCAATTGTTTCCTAAGATGTCTTGTGGCACTTTAGGGGAAGATCACTGTTTTCAGCACATAACTGTTCTCAGGATAATTCCACTCCAGTCACACAGTACCTTAGCAAAGTGCTGATTAGTTTAAGGAAGGAGCTGCCACAGATATTTGAGGATATGGTTGTTAAGGACAATATAGAGGAAACGGAGTAGTTGTATCCGATAGTCTTATAAAAACAAAATGGCAAATAATGCTTGTCTGTAAACCTGACAGCCCTTAGCAGTTGGATCTGAAGTAACAATCACCCACTACAAAACATTAAAGAAATTATTTGCTTGTTGGAAGAAGCTGCAGTATTTCTCAAACCTGATTTCAAAAAAGAGTCATCTAGTAGAGCTTAAGCAGAATTCCAGGTCATTAACTACCTTCTTCACTTCTTTTGGTGTCTTCTAGATTAGGAGAAGGATGCTTAGTTTAACAATGGCCTCCACAATCTTTCAAAGAGAAATGGTCCGCCATTCAAGTTCTTGGATGTTTGCTTGCAATATCTTTGAGGATTACACCATTATTTGCACTAAAAGTGCTCAGTCTTATGCTGTAGTTCTGTAATTAATTGTATCTGAAATTGTTAAAGCTCATTTTTCCAAGGCAAATGCAGATTATATAGGCCACTATTTCCTCAGGTAGCACTCTTTTGAAAGATATATTAGTGGGTGCCATCAGAATAGCACCTGCACCAGACCAAAGTGGGTTGTGTGAGATTACGCTAAATTTGTAGAGGAGTTTGCTGGCAAGATAGAATCTTTTCGGGGATCGCATGCATAATGGTCAGGATGTTGTCTGGGGGTGAATGGTAGCAGGCAGCTTTTGTATCCATCAAGAATTCTAATGCAACTGCTCCCATGTTGAAACCATTTTTAGTTAATAAAGTCCGCAACATTTCTGTGTATTCCACCTCATCTGGATTGGGCAGTGTTCGCAAACAATGTACAGGGAACCTATCCTCGGGAAGGGTGGTGTCTGCAACAGCATCCATAGCCATTTATGTTCAAAGCTTCGGGAGCATCACTTTGAGATAATAGAAGTACCAGGTAAAAATAACCATAGCCGACTGCTTATATTTTCACCACAATATTATAACCAAAAGAAAAGGCAGGGAGGAGAAGAAAAGATTGATGTGGTCTCAGCAATCCATGATCTAATTAAACCATCACTTTTGCATATAATAGATTAGGAAAGAACTAGTACAGATGAAAAAGATGATACTATTAAAATCCTTAGGAAGTACATATCTAATGCTTGGCCCTCAATCAGATCCTTACAGGGTCAGTTGAGCTGTTACTTTCACGTGGCAGAATAACAGAAATGGGAAGGTAACCTCAACATTAGATATGACAAATGCATAACATCTGAGGGCATTGAAAATTATGAAAAAAAGAGGCCCCCAGTGACATATAGGTATGTATACTCTTAAGAACGTATTTAGAACAGGTGGCCAGACATGGGATAGGAAGGCTGATGCAAGGATCAGACAATGTGGATTGTGTGCGATGAAGAAGACTCTGTTCACCACCTGTTTGCCTGTGAATTCTGTTCAATGGCCTTGCAATGTCTTGCCTAGTTACAAAGTTTGCTTTAGTGTTGACAGACTATCATTCAAAATGGTAATAAGTCAATTATGAGGAAAGTTATACTATGAAAACTTAATGGATGCACTGTGCAAAGAGTGTTTCCTTTACTACCTGCCCGCAAACAATCAAGTACAAGTTGTGTCAAAGGAAATGAAGGCGCTTATCAATAACTACCACATCAATCTCATAACATCCTCTTTGTGTGTCTATAGTGCAAAGGAAAGCTTGATCGCTTTAATCGTTACCTGAAGAGCAAAGTCATATTAGATGGACAATCCTCATGCATAAACACATTAAGATAAGGATTATGGGTGTACAGAATGAGTCATCAGTCTATTACTGAAGTAAGTTCATTTTTCCTCCTCAGAGTTTAACATCACATGTGCACCCAAGGCGGTTGAAGGAGCACCTGCTGGATAACAAGTTTCCTTCCCCGAAGATGTCCAGGCATGTAAGTAAAAGTTAGTTCCAACAACTGATTTCAGTATAGCATGTCATGAGCACAGGTATCAGATCTGCAAACATGTTTAAGATCAAATTACCCCACTACAAATCGGCAAATTGCCTATTTCAGTGGCTAAAGTGAACAAAAGCAGCGCAAGGCTGACGACTGCTGGAACATGAGGTGGGTAGTCAAATTCTGTAAATTCTTCCAGGTCATAACTGAGGGAAAAGTGATGTAAAGCACTTTGTCCAGGATGATGGGGCACTGCAGATGAAGTGTAACTGGGCAGAGCGAAGGAGGTAATGAAACTGACCTCAAGTTTCCTCAAGTGATGGCCCTGGCATGGTTTGGAGATGATCTTAAAAAACTTGTATACCAAAGTGACAATGATGAATCCAATTCAGGGTAAAAACATTCAGCAGAGTGAGAAAAGCTTTATAGTGATTTTTACAGGACTGCCACTTTTTTCCTATCTTTTGATTTCTCTCTCTTCAGTGTTCCCTGTTCATTGATTCACTGTCCTTTCATGTCATTTCTAATGTTTTAACTGTTCAATGAAAGGACATATGATGAGGGCTTCAGAGAACTAGTTTTCCATTACCAAATTTTTTGCATGCCTTTTACTGCTTTCCCCTTTTCCTCCTGGAGAGGACGTCTTCAATTAGAAAATTGGAGAAAGGAAGGTTCTAAGGATTGAAGTCCTGAAGTGAATTCCTGTCAGTTGGGGATCAAGCTGCTGATATGCACAGAGGTTTCTATTAAACAATGAATAAACTTGCCAAACTTTGGAGTCAGAATTTCTTTACAGTGTTCTTTCCCTTCAAGTAAACTGTTGTGACAACGGTTTGTTCTATACAAAACATCAGATATAGAAGGTTCAAAATAGGAAAAACTCTATAAAACATAGCCCAGGCCCTGTACATTTTTCACTGTAGCTGAATGCTTGAAAAAAATGAAAAGACTAGAACCAAGGAAAAAGACCCAAAGCTTACATAACTTGATAACTACATCATAAAAACTATTTGGATACAAAAAGGTCCCACTCTCAAATTCCCAATTCAAGTACTATGTCAAAACATTTGTTTTATTTAGCAATTTAGGAAGGGGGTCAATCTTTCGGGACTGCAAGTAGATCAGGTTCTATCAAGAGAAACTGGTCTCTTTTTAAAAAACTATTAAAGGCTATACTATGTTAGGCCAGTTCTACAGTGTGCAAGGAAAGTGGAACAATTTCCCGTTATCCAGAAGACATTTTCAGAGTAAAGACGTCTGTCATGATGACTGCTAGAACCACAGAAAAGAAGGAAAGAAAGAACCTGTGTTCAACTTACTCTGGAAGACATGTAAAGCAACAGACCAGGGCACCTGAGCACAAGTCAACAAGATCAAATATCTATCCAATGAAGGAGGACATGTCTGATTAATAATTCTAAAATACTGATCTCAATTAGGTAATAAGCTTAAAACATCTAAGAAAAATAGAGAGGTTGGGGTTCTAACATTCTCTCTGACTATATCTCCCTTCTGGAAATTGCACCACATATAGCGAGGTGCACTTAACAACCATACCATGATGGTACAGGGCAAACCTCATCACAAACACTGAGAGGCAGACATGTGGTCACAATCAGCTCACAAAGGGGGGAAGATGGCAAACAGGGAGAGCAACCGCCTGAGGCCGTGAGGCATACCACAGCCTTCATTTCCCAGGAATATATGGAATGCTTTCTTAGCGAGATGCGTTTTGAGATTTGTTCCCTGAAAACTAATCTCAAACCATGATTGCAAGAGCTTGGTTGGGGAGATCTCCGAGATTGGCTCAAGAATAGATGACTGGAGTGCAATACTCACATACACTACAAAAAGTACATACTCCTTTGGCAGAATGTTCTCTACAAGAGCAAAACATAGTTCTCAAATAGGGCAAGACGTTTTGGAAAACCGAAGCAAGTGAGAGAATACTCACAAAGGCATGTAAGTGACGACATTTTGGACTTTACTTGAGTTCTTACAGACTATCTGGGATTATCTGGATGCTTATCTCATCAGGCTTGTGCAAAAACAAGGTGATGGGTGAAATGCTTGAATTAATCTCAGCCACCGGCAAATTGCTCAAGACCGCGTCAGTCTTGACCCTGCTCCTCATGGAAACAGTCCAGCTCGAACTGAGAAGCCAGGTCCTCCCTGAACTGGAACACAAGCAACCTAGGAACAGGGTAAAAACTGATGTGCCGCTTCCATAGCATACAGCCCTCTGAACATGCATACAAGAATGCTATGTCTCTGAAACAACCCACTTCCAATATCTCCAAATGCAACACTGGACACTGTACCAGACTGATGCAATCCTGCTCAAAGAACCTTCACTCCCTCTAAAAAGCAAGCTTGTAGCTTTTCAGGTTCGAAGGGCCCTTATGCCCCGAGCGTACATTTCAAACTAAAATAACAAATCATGCCAGAAATTCTCCTTTCAACACAGATGGTAACAACATGCTGAGACTACAATTTTTGACAAACAATGGGAGAGGCTATGGCGGGAGATGCCAAAAACTCACCAAAGTATCTCACAAGGAGAGTTGCTCTATAAACAAATGTACTAATAGCATTTAAATTCTGTGGACCTAAAGTGCAGGTTAGCCTCTCTAACCGGCACGCTGGGGCAGTGAACAGATATATTCACTTATGGTGGTCCTGAGTGGTGATCTAGACCTTCTGGAAAGAAATCCTTGGGTACCCTATCCCAGAGGATCATGGAACCTTATCCTGGAGATGCGACCTGACACCAGGTAAGTTGACCTTAGCAGTTTAGCACTGATCAAACACATGGCAGGTAGGGCCAAGCATGTCACTGCACTACTTTGGGGAAAAAACGTCTCCACCCCACATAGCCCTATGATTCAACAAACTGAGGTATATTCTCGCCATGGAACAGAGAATCTACAAAACAGCCCACTCTAAAAACAAAATCATAGGAAGAAAGAAGCTCTTAGTTGAATACCTATCTAGACTTGTACTGACATGCTCTACACCCCCTCATCCACGCCCTCACCAAGGCTGGGGTACTACAGTCTTTCACATAACTATATAACGCATTACGATACAAAGGACACGCCTCTAGGCCCCAAAGCCTATGCACGACCATCTCAGGTTCCCCTGTCGGGTGGTTTGCATGCAATTGCCATTTTAGATTCAGCTCCTTAAATTTGACATTTCTTTTCTTCTTATAGTAGTAACCTTTGCCACACTTTAGGTAATCAATGTGTATTTCTGACGTTGTGAAGTCTGAACAGCTAGTTCCATGATCGCACATTTGAGAACACAATGTCGCTTGTTTGTTTTATTGGTGTGCTGCTGACTCAGACCTCCATCCTCCCAAGGATAACCTATACTGGCTTCCAGATACCCAACACTAAGGTATGGTGTTTTGACCATCCCAAATGATCTGGCAGAGGGTACTCTCACTATGCTCTATTTCACATAGCATTAGATACAGGTAGGAGTACACACAAATTGGCAACTAATGCCATGGAACTGTTTATCTTATTCACTATTTTAACAATGCTGATTACCTCAGCATGTCTCAGCTTGCTAGTAATCGCAGCACATGATTTGTATTCAAGAATATGATCATTTCAGTTAATGTTTCAAAATGCTTTTCGTATTTTTCTTGTGTTTACTTTGAGCGTGCAAGAGTAAGTAACAACAGGGTTAGAATTGTCTCTACAGATTCCTTTGGGGATCAGAGCGTCATGTTCGAGGTTGTCAACAATTTTCCCTGTTCTGCTATGGGGTTGGATGTGGTACTGTGAGCGAGCTGAAATAAAACAACACCTATAATGGTATATGTGGACTGAGTCTCTATAGTGTGAAGTTCATGTTGGTCCTACTATATTTGTAGGAAGATATAGCACCCCTACATGCAATCTTACTGAGCTAGACTGCAAGCCACTACATAATGTACTGGCACACACTTGTCATTTTCTGAGGTGTAGAGTGTGTACCCTCTTCCCCCCCTCACACTGGTTGGGGTGGGGACAGGGGGGTGGTGGGCTATACTTGAAGTGGGAAAGAAAAAAAATGCAATAAGTTAAGATTTCAAAACAAGCACATGAAAAGCAATGAATGTGAACAGCCGAAGGATACAAGTTAGCCAATCAAAAGTATGATAAAGTCGTTATGATCCAGAGGAGGTGAAACGCAGGGAAAGGAACAAAGACATTGAAAAAAGCAAACAAATGAGTGACAAGAAAGCCAACCAATGGGAAGCAATAGGAGGAGCTCTAAGCCCAGTAAGTTTTCAATGTGGTCACAAAAGGACTTTTACAAACTAACAGGTAATATTTGTCTGCAGACAAAACCTAAATTCCACACAGATCAAAATCGGACGCACCAGAGAAGGGGATGTTTGCTTCATGCTTGATGGGTTGAATAAATATGAACTATATAGGAATGCCAGTGATGTGTGGGTAGTTTGGTATTCACACACGAAGAAACACACACAGAAGACAACCCATTTAATAGTTCTAAAGTGCCAGCATTTCCAGTGCTTCCTCTAGGTCACAGGAATTATCGAACCAGTTTGGAAGGCGGGAGATCAGTGAGATAGAGTAAAACAGGACTACAAAGAGCACTGGATAATCTGCCCTGCAATTACACAATGAAGGGGAAACAAGCAAAAACCTAAAATAACACGAACAGAACTATGTGCCAGCCACATCCTGAAATTGTTAGCTTTAACAGACTCTATTGGTAATGTGAGGAGCTTGCATGAGGTCTGGGAGTGCCGCTGGGAAGATAACGCTTAGCCAACTCAATCACTTTAGTCCTGAGCTGTTCAATAGAGGATGTGGTATGTACAGTCTAAAATGTATTTGAGACAGTTATTGAGGAGGATTGGCTTGCGTGGTCAGGGACAAATGCAGCCTGGGGGTTGTAGCTACCATGCAGTGAGCCAAGTGTTTTGCATGGATTTTCCTTGCCATACCTGGGGAGTTGGTAAATAGTAGCAAATCTGAGCACCATCTCATCTGGCAATGGTGGATGTGGTTATTGGAGAAGCCAGGTTAGAGAAGTCTGTTAAGAAGCTCATGTTTTATGGAATAAGAAAAAAAATACTATAAGTAACCATTTACACCTTGTAGCAATGTAGAATCTGTGATTTTGCACATTCCTACCATTTCACATTTGGCTCATAATGTTAAAAGTTGTTTTACTCCTAAGAAGTACTTTTGGTTTTGAAGGTGATTCGTCATGCCTCCCTCAAAACCCATAACGCACCTTTGTGGAGTTAAAGATAGTTAGATGAGACCTAAAAACATGAAGTGCTGCTCATGTGAAGTGGGTTGGTCATAGTTTAACTAATAATTAATCCTGTGTGGTGAAGGGGGTGGCAATTCTTTTTTTTTTTTTTTACTTTAAAGGTTAGGGTAGACAAATTGATCATCGATCTTAAAGGGAGATGGTTGAGTGTTGAGGTTGAAATACTTGGGTCAAAGCTTACAATAGCGGGATATTATGGCCCCAACACAGACGACCAAGTTCCCTTCCAGGAATTATATAACCACTTGTTGACGTCTGAATACCTAATCATACTAGGGGGTGATTTTAATGTACTTCTAGATCCTAAGTTTGATAAATCTACTGCCAGGAGTACTGTAAATACTATGAAAACTAGATTTTGGGTGAAGCAGGCTATCGAGGACCTGGGTTTGGTCGATGTTTGGAGATCGAAAGGTGGTGAAGGTCCTGGATTCACCTTTTCTAACAAGAAGTACGGCCATCACTCCGGGATTTATTTCTTTCTAGTGCATAAGAGTCTATGTAGAAGGGTAAAATTTGTGTGTCATGCCCCAGAACATCTTTCCACCCATTCGGCTGTAAAATTTAATTTTGCTTTTGAAGCCCAGATAGTCAGCCCTAGATGGACAGTGAATCAGGCATTATTTTTTGACGAATTAGTAGTTGGGAATTTAAAGTGGGGCACTAGCATTTTTTTTTCTATAAACTATGGATCCACCTCCTTACAGGTGGTCTGGGATGCATATAAGACATATATAAGGGGCAGATTAATTAGCTTGGCAGCATACAGGCATGAAGCAGAGAAGGACCACTTGAGTAGGCTTGAGTCTGCTATAGGTCTGTTACAAAAATCCCTATATTCCAACTCAACGTCAGAAGATAATCAACTACAGATGATGGTGGATTCCCAACTGAAGAGTGCTAGAGCGAATTTAGAGTTGTTTTTGGAAATTAAAAACAGGAGAAATTGGGAAAGTAGTCCGTTTTCACACTATGAGTATGGAGACGGGTGCAGTAAACTGTTCGCATGAAAAATAAAACCAGATTGTCCAAAGAACTATATAGCCTCTATCAGAAACACAAATACCGGTTTGAATTGTATGCAAGAATCTGATATAGGGGACACCTTCATGTCTTTCTTCCAAAAACGTTACACAGAAGACCTGGAAGCTTCGGAGGATCAGATAAAAAATGTTTTGAAGGGTATTCATCTTCCAAGCCTAGATGGGATGCAACGACAGGAGCTGGAGGCAAGGATAGAGATGGAAGAGGTGAATGAGGCAATTAAGAGTCTGACGAGGGGGGAAGCCCCAGGTCTAGATAGCCTGCCAAATGAGCTACATATCCATCTTCAGGACAAGCTAGTGGGAAGAAGCTATAATCAGCTTGATCCTGAAGCCCAGGAAAGATCCGGCAGAATGCGAATCATACAGACTCATTTCACTACTGAACTCAGATTACAAACTGTATACGCATATTCTGTCCAAAAGCCTGGAGAGGGAGGTTAGTTCCTCTGGTTCATGAAGATCAGAAAGGCTTTGTTAAGGGAAGACAACTCCATGAGCTTACACATGATCTACTAGGTGCAATAGACTTAGTACTTTGAGAACACCCCTTTAGCGGTTCTTACTTTCAATGCGGCTAAGGCCTTCGATAGGGTTAGTTGTCTCTTTCTGCAGAAGATGATGGAGGTCTACCAGCTGGGAAATGTCTTTACTAGAGCATTTCAAGATATGTATAAGAACCCTACCACCAGAACTCTGATCAATGATAAACTATCCAACAAATTTAAGATCGGGCGAGGCACCTGGCAAGGTTGCCCGCTCTCCCTGCCCTTTCAAATTAACAGTTGGGTGAAGAAAGTGGCACTTTATGCGGATGATTTAATGGTATATACTGGGGATATAGTGGGTTCCCTTCCAAGTATATTTATTCTCTTTAGAGGAATTTGGCACACTCGCAGGCTATCTAGTAAATCGAGAGAAAACAGAAATCATGTGTTGGAACACCGCCTACAACAGCCCATTAGTTAAGAAAGAGATAAGGTACCTGGGGGTGCAAATAACGGCCAACTTGGAGGTTGCCAAGGTCAATTTTAATTAAGTATGGGCAGAAACAAGGAGACTGTTAAAGATATGGCCGTTTATCTTTTATAGGGAGGTCAAATACCATAGATGTCCATCGTACCAAAATTTAAGTTTTTGTTTAATACTATCCATCTTGAATTTAAGTCGAGCTGGCTTAAAAAAATGCAGGGTGATTTGACCTCATTTATACGGGCCTCAAGGGTGCACGTATTGCATGGAAAACACTGTGCAGGAAGAAGTAGTATGGGGGTATTCAAACTCTAGATTACTTTAAATATTGTCTGGCCTTCCAACTAAAAAATGTAAATGCTCTCCTAAACGATAGTTCAGATTACACCCCTTTTTTTAGGGCAATGACTCATTTCTTAGCAAGACCAGGAGATAATTTTTTGGGTAAGTGCGGTCACCCTAAATACTTCAAAAAGATTTGTTTAAAAATATTGACTGCAGCCTCTAGAGCAGAGGCCTTCAAACTGGGGGGGGGTGGGCTCCCATGGGGGGGGGCCTCAAGTCATCCCGGGGGGGCACCAGGCTCTGGCCAAAAGAAGCATTACACAGGTAACAGTTTTTTGTTTTTTTAAGCACAAACATGTTATTGCATTTTTTAAAAGGTAACAGTACTTAACTGCCATGTTTAAATATGCCTGGACATATTTAAACATTGCTATCTTTATAAAATAATTGTGAAAAATTCTGAAGTGGGGCCCAATGATTTTTATTTTTCAACTGTGGGGGCGTGGCATTAAAAAGTTTGGAGACCACTGCTCTAGAGTATGGTTTCAGGTCAGGGGCTTTTAGGGATTGCATACTACAGTAACACAGCGGGTACACCTGAATGCCTTTTAGATAAACTATCTGTCCCTCTCCAGGAGAGTGGGGTGGTAAAATGGGGTCAAATTATAGAAGACGGGTCATTGGTATCTTGGTCTAGGTTTAAGGAGCTAGCAGGGAACAAAGTATAAGTATTACCAACTGGCAAGGTGGGTCAACTCCCTGAAGAATATCTGGGAGGTAAGATTGTTGCAGAGGTCGGTTTTTCAGAAGGAGGTGGCCCTGTGGTATTGGATGATGATCGAGGCATGTGAAGAGTTTCCCCTCTTTCCCATTAGGAGGTGGGGGAAAGAGCTGCCCACCCTAGATATCATTCTTCTTTGGCAGGATTCTATGGCTACACTTTGGGGTACAGTTAAACCAGTTTCTCTGAAGAAGAACCATTTGTTTACCCTGCATCGGGCATACTGGTCGCCGGAAAGGATAACATCGATGGGAAGGGTTAAAAAATGCTGCCCTCGATGTGCTGAGGAGAAGGCGGATGATATCCACATGTTCCGGCAGTGCCAGAAATTGGGCTTTTTTTGGAACCCGATATAAAGGGTGTTAAATATGATATTCCGTTCTGAGCTGGATTAAGCCTACTGATGATAATCTTTGGGGGGCTGAACAGGGAAAGCCTGAACAAGTTGCTAACTAGTCATCTAAGCTGTTTGCTCTTCGTTCTAATATGACTAGCTAGACGAGAAATCTGTTTAAAATGGGTCAACCCATCAACCCCTACCATGCAGAAATGAGTGAGGTCAATTAATAAACAGAGCTGTCTAGAATGTAGTGGTCCATTAAATAAAAGAGATGAGTTTTGGCTCCTCTGGGAGAATAGTTGTCAAGAGACAGGTGTTTAGGAACATCGGGAAAAAAGTGGAGTCCTATGATTATAAGATCCCACAAAAGACGCTACCAGTCTTTGGACTGCGTGGTGAGGTCTTAGGCTGGTGATGTCCTGAGGGGGAATCGTAAATAGCGTCACTTTGGCTGAATACAGCAGAAGGTTGGGGGGCGTGCCGGGCAGGGGACACCAATAGGGATACGGGATGGTCTCCCCCTCCTGCCACTAACCTAAAGCCCCCTTAGTCACAGTGGAAATCTATGAGGACGTTTTAAAAAAATTAAGTGCTTCTAAATCAGGCACCTTTTACTAAACCTGAAATAAAAAAGGAAAAAGAATCAACATCTTAGTGACATTAAACAACAAAATGCAAGCACACTAATTACAGACAGGTCCTTGTTGCTGCTGGTTCATATAACAAAGTTACATTGTGTTGGTCCCCTTTGGAAGAACCAAGACACATTCTCAGTAACTTTCACTTTCTTTGGAAGACATTTTAGTTTGTGGATGTGCAAGTGTTTATCTTAGATTTATTAAATTGTATCAGCAAAAGCCTGACAATAATCTAAAACAATACACCCAACAATGTACTTAAATCCATATAAAACCAAAATCACGATTTAAAAACATATTAGCAGCAATCAACACTGATCTAGTAAGTCCATTACTTGTAAAACCCGGAACAGTTAATATAAATAATTAATAAACCGCTACACTCCCTCCTCCCCCCAACACATTTTAAGAGAGAGGCAGCCCCTTGACAGTGCCTAACCTTCGCTGGGGGTGGGGGCAGCGCAGAAGAAAAGTGCCTGTGCTCGCAGCGTTTTTATATTAGCAGCAATGAAGAAACGGAAGGCCTTGTGCTAGTGTGGGAAAACCATAATTCCATCTCACCCCCAGCGCCTGGGGCCCTATTGGGTCTTATAGGATTTTATGGATCAGCCTTCCCTAGTTTAACTGGCAATTCCCTTAACCGGGGCCAAGTGGCCCATACATATGAAGCGATCAAGTTCTGTTCGCTCATGTTATCCGGACTCATACAAAGTGCAAGTGCAATTTTGGCGCAATTTGCTCCATTGGACTTAAGAAGAGGTAGGAGCCACTGGCGCCTTGCCTCATCAAATTTCTTACAGGCTAGGGTCAAATGAGCCACATTGAACAGTCATAGTACAGTCGCAGAACGCCAAACCTGCTGCCAGCCTGCAAGTGCGAACCAGATAACCTATTAAAGGCAGCACTCCCAGCCTGCATTTCAAATAAAGGGTCTGCTTCAATTCAGGATACAACATATGCCTGGAGGACTATCTCATGAACATTATTAAAGTAATAATGTGTGATCTAGTCAGGTCTAAGTTCCCGGTACAACCACATCCTGTTGAATTCCTGGTACCGACCTTTTACCAGGCCCACCGTATCCTTACTGACTCTACCCAGGTCCGCCGATAGGTCCTCCAACCGGAGATTCCCCAGAGTCTTTTTAACATGAGCTTCCCAGGAGCGCCCCCGGATCCATTGTACGCAAGGTTCCAAGGTTTCTAGGTATACTGCTGCCCTAGGGTTACAAACTAGCCTCACTCAATACAGTATTGGCCTTTGGGGCTGCGAGCTCCGATATCGGTAACAGGTTTAATTCTGCAAAGAGGGCTTTCAGGGGGGTTCCCTGCCCCAACCCCAACAGGGTTCTCAGAAAGTTGTTCTCAGCATCCTGTGGCACTCTAATATTCGTATATCCCCAGAGTTCTGCTCCCTAGAGTGCTGCAGCTACTGCTTTCCGAACATATTTCTCTAGGATAATACTAATACTTTGGCCACCGGCCTTGTGCTTGTTTCTCAATATAGCCCCAGCTGCGTGTTTAAGGGTTATGGCTGCCTTCCGAACTTGGCAGTCCCAGCTTAGGTTCTCAGAGAACCCCACACCTAGGTTGTTGAAGTGCTTGGTAACCTCAATTGGGGCATGATTGATCGTTAATTTCCTCTGTAGGCTATGGGAGGGCTGCAAAGTCTTCCCCATGGTCTTATTACAGTTGATGGTTAATGATTTCTCCTCGCAGTATTTAAAGTGGGCGAGGAGCCTATGGGCCGCGTTTTCAGTGCATGCCATAAGGACTGCATCATCTGCGATTAATAGTATTGGAACCCTCCTTTCGGCTACAAGAGGGACATCTATAGTTGCTCCCCTCGAAGGAATTGGTGCACATCGTTCACAAAAATGCTAAAGAGTAGGGGTGCCAAGACACAGCCTTGCCAGACACCTTTTTGTACCTGAAAGGGGTCTGTGAATTCCCCACTATCCTGTATCTCACTCTAGCCATGTTGACTGAATGCAGTGCTACTATGGCTTTCCCTAGGGGAGCATCAACACCTAAGCCTAATAATGACTTCCATAATTTACCCCTATCTACAAAGGCAGCTTTCAGATCGATAAAAACCAGGCACAGTGAGGACCTCCTGAACTATGTGAACTTAAATGCGATCAGGTAAAGACGGATGATCTGGTCGATGGTTCCAACCCCAAAGCGAAAGCCCGCTTGCACTCCTGTTATCACATCCTGGGTGTCAACCCACCCCTGGAGGTGATTAAGCAGAACTTTCTCTAGAACCTTCCCAGCCCCGTCTAGCAGACAGATCGGCCGTGACTTGGCAGGGCATCCTCGTGGAAGTGTTCATCAGTTTTCAAATCTTTACACTGATGTGGGGCATTTTCTTTTCGGTTGTGTTTTTCACTTACTCCAGGTTTAAACCTAAAACAGGAAACTCTAGATATGTTCTTTCTTTGCTTGAACATTTTGTGTACCCTCTTGTGATGTGTGAGACAAATATGAGGTCTTCCATCTCCTTTCTCTAATGACTGGTACAAGAAGCTCTTAGCGTCACTGAATTAGCAATGTACTATTCTGTAGCTGCCTAAAGTGACACTCTCCTGTCTGCAGTTCAACTGTGCCCTGTTTGATAGAATGACTGTCGACTTTTCAAGGTTCACTTTAAGACCCAATAGGGACTGGGTGTTCCAACATATTAAAAAATCATTCATAAATTCTTCTGTTGATGTCACCTTTGTTAGCCCATCATCTAAAAAGGTATAGAATTAGATTTTCTGTCTCCTCAGATGTGGTGAGATGACTACATACACATTGTGACTGTTCTAGGAGCTGACTTGAGTCCGAATTGAACGCCTTTGCAGAAGAAGTGGTACAATACAAAACGTATGAATTTCTGAGGCTTTTTTATGATGAGGAAGTGAATGTAGGCACCCTGAAGGTCTATCATACTCACGCTGTCACCCTGATTGAAGGTAAATTTGATGTAATGCCAGCATCCAGAATTTTTATCTCCTTATTTGTTCATTACGCTGAGATTGCAAATAGGTCAGAGTTTTTCTTTTGTATCCTTTTTTCAAACCAGAAAGTAACAGGGACAAATTCCTGTTACATTTTGGAGATTAAAACTCTCCTCTGCATGCTTCTGTTGTAAGATGTTCACTTCCCTTCAAAGTGAACTCCTGATGACAAGAATATGTCTTCTTTGGTGGTATAAAAGTACTATATTTCTAATGAAGAGAAAATCCATTGTGAACAATTAACCATATTTCCCCAAGCAGGAATAACAGAGAGGAGAGAAGTTATTGTTTGGTGGTGGATCAGAATTTTCTGTGGCCACAGATGGTTGCTGGCCTCCCCTTCACCTTGAGGGCATACATGGAATAGGTATGATTCTGTTTAGTAGTTAATATGACATTTAGTCCTCCGAAGGAAGAAGTTTTATCAACCAACCACTCATATGGTTTAATTTCCATTTTCATGAAGCTCATTTCATCCTTTACATGTGAGCTGAACATTGAGTTTCTTGAAAATGGCAGATTCAGGATGCATTGTGGAGCCGCAGACTCCAGTCAAGTTGGCCTCAACCAAACATTTAATTTAATAGTAAGTGTACTTAATTCCTTTTCAAAAAAACTTTATGAAAGATTTTCTTTTATTTATAATTTTCCAAAATTGGATTTTTTAAAAATAAATTAAAATCACATATAATTTCTGTCACTTTTCGCCTATTAATAAGCTGCAAATCTTTTTATTTATTTTGGTGGCCCTCCTTTCTACCTTCTAGAAAGGTTTTAGGTATGTGTGCAGTCATTCATGTTTAAATATATTTTTGTTAAAGTTCTCTAGGCCATGCCAATGTGCTGGACTACTCAAGTGCTTATAAATGCTGATGAGGGGCTCTGGAAGACAGCTTAACTTCTTAATATTCACAAAATAAGAATATGGCTACCTTGTCTTCTTCTAGTGCATATCACACCAATAAAACCCAATGCAACCATGTGGAAATACAGCAACAAATATACTTTAGGTACTAACATCACAATGCACCATGTACTAAATGCATCTTTCATAAATACTGTCATAGATACAAGAAAATAGCAGACAAAAAAATATAATGTATCCTGAAAGCTCACCACTAACGTCCCAGGGGCTAATAAATGAACCTCAGAAGACTATAATTATTTTTCAGTCAGCAGCAACTTCAACTTAATGTAGGTTAGAAAATGCCTATGAAGCCAGGAACGTTAGGGTAAAGTACCCGATGCAGACGAAGCGGCACCGCATTTTTCGTAATTAAGATATTAATAATTTGCTCTATGAAAACAGATGTTTCATGGGAATGGGAAAAAGATAATAGATTACAACCTTACCCATAACCAGAAATACGATAAAGTGAAGCTGAAGGAGGAACATGCCAGGGAGCTATTTTTACATGTAAAGAATGTCAACAACTTGTTCAACTTTCTACGTGTACCTTGGATAAGCGCAGCAATTTGCTGGCTCTTCTGGGAAGGCACCTCCTTCATGATATCCAGCGATGTGAATCCCCGGTTATCTTTTATATGCACATCAATACCTTAATAAAAACAGGCGAGAAAAAAAAAATGTCAAGATCAATAACATGCTACACTAGTCTACCAAAAGACCAAACAAAGAATGCAATTTCAATCAGCCACCAAGAGCATATGAGTCACAGCATAGTTCCATGCCCACTTTAAACAGATCAGAATCGCTCACCTCGATTTTGTGTACAAAGAATTATTTTCCAACGGATGTACAAAGAAGATCTTTGTTACTGACAGAGCCATCAATGCGGAAACCACCAGTGACTGATTCAGCATAGAATGATTTCATTGACCACTACGCCTTGTTTTAAGCTCTTGCTACAGACAGCTAACGCAGCGTGGTAGATCTCAGTTCACCAATACTTTAGAAATAGACATGTAAGAAATAGTACCTCAATAGTGGGTTTTGGGTCCGCCACCTCAGTCAGTGGCTTTCATTGTTTTTTCAGAGTTAAAATCGCTCAGATGGACTATTCATCCATCCCATTGTATTTTGTGGATGGGTGCAATGTTAATTTTTTGTCCCCACTGAGTTTTTTCTGATGGACTCATGTAGTCCTTTTGTTAGTGGCTGCAGAAGCAACATGATGCCTAGATTGTAAATCAGAGTCGATGCGTGTTCTGTTACTGACAAAATTACATTTAAATGTTGATTTATCACTTTTTTATGCTTAGGAAATGAGTTCTGCTTGAACCACAAGCTAAGCAAATGTACTAATTACACATTCATTTGTTTTACTTCACTGTAATAACGTTTTTCGATTTACAACTTTTTTGCTCACAAAATAAAGATGTGCATGCGTGCGCACACAGGTTTTCTTACATATGAACTCAAAATACTGTCCCATTATCAAAAGTAGTATGCAATTTTTTGCTGTTTATGTCTTACTTTTAGCATTTACAATGCTAACTTAATCATCTGCCTCCTTTATATAACATTTCGTCAAGGGTAAAGTTAATCTTTTAATATTTAAGAGGGGACCTACTCCCAGCTTCTATATTATTCTAGACAAGAGGATGCTTAATTATAATATTTTCTTTCTAGAACAGCTGGGATCATCTGTCAAAAAGAACTCAGAAATTAGTATGCGTACTGTTAGTAAAACAAATGCGGTGTCCCCTGGTTTGTGGCTTTCCTGGGGCCTTCTGTGGCAGTAGTGAATTTCAAATAGTCAATTAAAACTAACAAACTAGATTAATCTGAAAAGGGATATTACTGCATAAACTGGAACTTTTTATTTGTGAAACACATTTCCTTTCCTTGAAAAAATGATTCAGACATCGGAACAATCTCCAAGCCAGGAGAATAGTAAGGAAAAGACACATTGTTACAGGTGCTTGAGGATAAACTGTGCAAGATCTGAGGTGTCTTTTCAGACTTTAAGCCTCAGAAGCCACCTCAGATCCACCCCTATACACTCTTTAGATTCTCGATACACTCTTCAGATTTATCGATGCTCCATGGGAGTGAGTTGCTGTACCACACTGAAACAGTTCCTCTGCGTTGGTGTATTCCTCTCACTCTCAGCGAAGTGGGCTGTCAAATGTGTGAATGGTGCAAGTACTATTCATATTAATGATGAACGTGGCAAAATCTTGAAGTTTGTTCAGAACAGTAAATACACAAGCCTTTTAGCTAATGAGAATTTTCATGTTAGGATTGGTGAACTGAAATGCAAAATGAGTATTTGAGAGAATCATAAAAACACTGTTGCATGAACAAGAAACAAAGAGAAATGCTTGAGCGAAGTCTTATATGCTAATCTGTATAGAAATACAACATTACTGTGCATAATCCTTACTGCATAAGACGAAAATGGAATTTTGAATACGTAATGTGACAAATGAATGAGACATTCTAATTACTGTCTATCAGAATCAAGAACGCTAACTTGGACACTGTACTCCCATGAATTGAACAGTATTTCATAAAGCCAGAATAGTTATGCGGAGGCAACTGAAGTTTCTCTCGAAGGTAATTTTGGATTTCCAGGTAAATCCAACTATTACCTTACAATGCTCTTTCTGAATCCTCAACTCTGACAGAGAAAGATCGTTGAATTCTTTAGATTACTTAAACTCTATCTACAAGAATCAAAAGCTATAAGAAAGTCTATGAACTTTGGCCCTTTACACTATGGCCACTTGTAAGCAACCACTATACAAGATTAATAGCTTCTTGTATCCTCTTATGCTACAAGAAAGCAAACAAAATGTTTTCCGACAAACCAAAGTCTCACTCCACAAGAGGTAAGGCGCTACTGTTGCTTATAAAGAAATGTTTCCTTTAAGGAGATTTGTAAAGCAGCCGCCTGGAGGCCTGTACACACCTTTATAAGACACCTTTGCCTCAATTCAGATTCTGGAACAGATTCCCAGGTAGGGCATGCCTCCTCGAGAAACCTTTTCACATAATTTTCATTTTTTGTTTCGTTTGTTGCTGGTGGAAAAGAAAAAGTTAATGTTCCTCTATTAATTTCCTTTGACTCCGTCGTTAGGGGAAACTATACAAAAAAAAAAAAAGATTCCGAGCAAGTGCCATTTACCAAGCATGATGGGATACTGGAGGAATGGGAATCCTAAAAGATGCACTGTCAGTTTTCTGCCTTACATGTGTGCAGTCCACATGGCTACATTATCCTTGTTTTCTTAATTTTCTGTAAAAAAGGTTAGTGAAAGAGTATTTCTTCTGGTGTCACTCAAACCTCTGATGCCTACTGTATAATTTTATTTTATTTTTCAAGAGTTTATTTTTAAAGCAAATGCGTTGCATTGACCAATATAGCCTATTTTATAGGCTGTTAAACCATCTTTCCAAATAGGATAAGGCCTGTACAACAAATGTGAAATCTATATTTTCTTTGCAGGCGGGTGGAACTACACAGTGCTTGTGACTGCTCGGCCCACTTGAAATCAGGATAGGCTACTGTGTGATGGTGACACCAGATGGCAAGAATGCAGTACCAGCGATAGTGTGCAGCCCCAACTGCTGAGAAGCAATCCTGCGATACCTGCCAAAGAATTCACTGTGAGTAGCATACCTCGCATTGACCTAAGAGTGCCCGGGTGTAAAGCACTGCGCTGAAGAATGAAAGAATTGCCTGGAAACACCGTAGCACCCAGCAGACACAGAACCAAAGATCTCAGTGCCCAATCGAATCACTGCCAATGTGCCATAGCATCTCGCCAAGAACAAGTCATCGCCACCAGAGCCATACATTAGAAGCAAAGGACTGTCAACCAGCCTCCACCCCAGCTCTAGCATGACACTCACCAACTGGCTTTCTGATCCTTTAAGACTCACCTGTGACAACCAAGAGCCTGAGCCTGAGCCTGGAAGAAGGCAAATGTTAGAAGCACTCTCTCCTCCTGCCGGCCCGCCAGAGATTTTGCTGTGGCCATATGTCAGCAGGACTTTCGTGTGTTGTGCACACTAGATTCGCTCACAGTCTACTGCAGGTGAACTCACTGCATACGGGTCCAGAAGGAAACTGGTACAAAACTATCCAGGCCCAAGATCCCAAATGAGACTTTATGATAAGAGAGGTTGTGGGGTGGGGCACATTGGTAGAATTGCACCGAAATATAGAGACTATGTTATAAGAAACCCTAAAACACCAGGGAGAAAGGTGTTTGGTACAGAATCTCAATTTGGACCCCACTCTGAATCGCAAGGGACTCGCTTGCTCCTAGAAGTTGAATATCTGGCACGATTGCAGTGTATAGTAATGTGTTTCTTGGTATAATAAAGTACTTGTCTTTTTCTAAGGAGTCGTTCTAGGCTAGACAATCATCTTACTGGGTTTCTAGGTGTAGTGTTCAGTGCGGAGCCTATGTACTTCCACATTTAACTCCCTGAGAAACCTATGAGAGATCTCTATCCCTACCATAAAGCTTAAAGTTTTGGAAGGGTTTTATTTGGTCCACTTTGCAGAGCTGAAGTAGGGGAAACCCCTGGAGAGTAGAGGCAAAAAAACTCAGCCCCACACAGCTGCGGCCTAGTAGCCCCTGTCTGCCCCCGGGCTTCCCAAATAGAACCCAGGGGTGTCAAAATGTATAAAATATCTGCTTGTTCATGGAATGGGATGCTTCATAAATCTATCTGTGCTGTAAACAAAATCCACTTATCCCTTTAGTTTCAGGCAACAAGGCGACAATTGTGGCAGCATTCTCACTGAATTATGCCAAGACTCATATTAGAGCAGCGTTTGTATTCAAGCAGTGCCCTGACTTTTCCAACTTTACGCAAATATGCTGGTCTGTGTGCCACTTCAAACCTGCTTGTTTCAGGATTTTTACCAACTCTTCTCTAAACTCCTACAACAAAGAGACAATGCATCTTTACTTCTGTCAAGTGCCGAAGTAACAAAAAATTTCCTGTGTAGGGGGAAAAAAAGGGTTTTGGGGAAAGTGAACTTTCAAACGCTCAGCAGATTCTCGTATGTACCCATGCTTATTTGGTCACACAAAATGCAGTTCACAAAAGAGTATGATTTCCAATCCTATTTATTTAATTGGGTCTCTAATGACGTCTGTTATTGAGAGAGCAAGAGAGCGAGAGCGTCACCTTCAGGACTATGAGGGACTGTATTCTGCTCTTTCACAAGAAGCACGTCTGCACACAAAATAGTTTTCTTCTGTTCCGGAGTCTACTATCGCAATATTTGCTTTTTGAGAACAAAAAAGCATTTTTGATTTTAGCCAATGTCTTTGTCACATTGGTGCGGGCCCTGCAGCTCCTACAACAATAATGTCTAAAAGAAAAAAAGAAAAGAAAATGTCAAAACAAAACACAGGTTAACAAAACTAAAAGGCTGGCAACCACCGCCTCATGGTATTTGCCAACGTTCGTCTGTTTTCGTGTTTCCCATAATCTTTCCAAAACTAGTTTTACACTACTGTCCCATTATTAATGTTTTTAGGAAATACTAGCAAGCATCAAACACATTTGACTAAGAATGCCTCAAAGAAATGGTACCAGTTTAGCAAATTATTTTTCTTCTAGTTGTTATTTTTGTATAAATTTTATTTTGAAATCAAAGATTCATCAATCCTGATTTCAGGCTTCTGAGAGTATTTGCATTTAATCAGAGAGAATTCTGGGAGCACTGTATGTAGCTTCAAATTGTTAAACTTTGTATACCGGTGCAAACCTATGTACATTTTTGCTGGGTCTTCTGTCAGTCGTGCAAGCCGAGCTCACAGCATTTCCTTACAGCACTTATCCTATTAATAAAGACTTTGCATTAAAGACCTATAAATCCAAGTTTGAACAGCATGAACATACGGGTACACATCTTACCTCAACTGTAGACAATGCTCTTTCATAGGTACATAATGTGGTACAGCGAACTGGTAGCCAATGGATTTGTGCTACAACTTGAGCCTGCTTGTCCACAGGACATAATAAATATGAACGTTTTGTGTCTTTAACCCCGAACAATTTACCCTGGGAGTCAAGCAATAGGAATTCCACATCCCACGGGTCTAACAAAGAAGATTACAAATTATTTGAAAAAATAAACAGACTTTTTGTAGCGAATATCTAAACATTTATTGTGATAAATTTTTCTAGCTACATCAGTTTCACAAGCTCGAGTGTGAACAACCAGCATTTTGGGTCATATGCAACATTCTGAAGAATATTGACCAGGACTGTAGGTAAATACTCTAATCTAGTGAATCTGTGCACAATGTAATAATCAATATCCATATATAAATTTCATGAGATAAGATACCCTAGGTACATGACCTGAACTTACTGGTGTAGAAAATCTCTTTGTACGCTTACTATTTACTACACTCAGACGGAATGAGTAGAAAATAGGTCTAATGTTGGCATTCTGGTTGTAAACTGAGAAGACATTTTGAGCGTTCTTGCCATGTTTACCATCCTGTCTAGCTCACATGGCTGAAGCTTTCTATGAAATATTTATGTTTTAACTGCTCAGATCACATCTTTAAGAAGGGTGGAGGTGTGAACATTGCATTTTGTCATCTAGGTCACTACCCATTACCACTCGTCCCCCATTGCATGCCTCACGTGACACAACAAAGCCACAAAGAGATCGATATGTGAGGGATCGAGCCTGTTGCCACAAATTCTATGATCTGTGTTCTGATCAATGCATGCTCCCTGATCAAACATAAAACTTAAATACAAGATTTGATTGATCAGTATAACTTGGACTGACTTTTTACTACGGAAACCTGGGTTACAGAAGACTCTAGCCCTGATTTCTTAGCGGCAACTCCTCATGGCAATTTTTTTTTTTTATATCGACAGAACCACAGGGGGGCGATGATTTTAAGGTCCACTTTCTGCTGTCAGTGGGAAGCCATAAGTGTTGCATCGGAGATATGCGAGGGTGCTTGTTTTAAAATTTGTCAGAGGAATACTACGCTGTTTGAGGGGCTGTTGATTTATCGACCTCCGGGTTCTCACTTTATTTTTTTGCATCATTGGCCATCTATAATTGAGCCAATAACTACGACTTTTAAATGCATAGTATTAGGTGATTTTAACATCCATTTTGATGACAGTCAGGACCCTCATATCAACGAGTTCTTTAATCTCATGGCAGATTTTGATTGGAACTTGAAAATCACGACAGCCATTCAAAGAGCAGGCCATTTTCTCGATGGGATATTTGCTCGAAACAATGATCATGCTCTGTTACACAAAAAGGTGCTGGTTTGGACTGAAACCTAACTCCTTACCTTCAGTTTGATGAATTTACCTGCCATTCAAGTCGTCAGTCCATCCCTGAAACCAGTGAGGCATTGGAATAGCATTAAGGATTTACAATTAAGACCAGCACTGGTTCGGGCTGGAAAGCAACAAAGGAGCTCCCTTTATCTGTCACAGACAGGTTCAATCAGGGGATTAGAATAGCTATTGATCAGCTGGCCCCACTTAAATCTCCTCGATTTTCACAGAGGGAAAATGCCAGCGACCCTTGGTTTACCAATTACCTTAAAAATCTGCAGAGAAAATACCGCCAACAAGAACAGAAGTGGAAACTAGACTAGCCTATAGAAAAGGCAAAGCTCAGAGCTATCCTTAGTCTTTATAAAGACGCGATTAACAAAGCTAAAACTGAGTATTATTCACAGAAAATTAAGGAAGCATTAATTCTCCTAGAGAACTTTTTAAAGTAGTACGCTCCCTTACAACTCCTGTCATACCCTCAGAAGTTGAGAATTCCCAAGACTTCTGCAACAAGGTGTCTACCCTTTTTTTTAAGTAAAGTTCAGCAAATTCACTCAATCTGAAGTAGTATTGGATTCATATGAGTCTTTAAACAGTTCTATAGAGGATGACAGCCCCATGCTGATTAATTTTCAGCCGCTACGACTGGAGAGAATTCAAGAGCTTATGATGACTATTAAGTCTGGCTCTCCTAGTGACCATTGTCCCCTGCATATTTTACAGCTCGTCCCTGACCTAGTCTCCTCAGCCCTTGATCTGATTTTTCAGGAGGTCCTGCCTACGGGAGCCCTCCCCACTTCATGGAAGGAAGCAACGGTGGTCCCTCTGAAAAAGAATTTCGATGGTAAAGCAAATGACTAAGAATCTTCGGACTATGGCTTTGCGACCTGTTCAAACTAAAATCTTTGAAAAACATATTAATGAAGAACTTGCCAAATTTTTCCAAGATTCGGGTAGGTCAGACTCTACTCAACACGGCCTTAGGAAAGCTCATAGCATGGAATTGGCCCTCATAACTACATCGGATACTATTCAGAAACTAGTTGATGAGGGACTTAGAGCCATCTTAGTGCTATTGGACTTGTCAGCAGCTTTTGATGCCATCTCTCCTCAAATTATGACACACTGTCTCTGCCAAGCGGGTGTGAGGGGCACAGCTCTGTGCACTCTGAAGTCTTTTCTAGAGGATAGATCCACTATAGTAACTTGTGGAGATTTTAGAGCACCCTACTATCAGCTACCGTGCGGGGTCCCTCAAGGCTCCTCGCTTAGCCCCACTCTTATCAATCTGTATGTAGCACTATTGGCCATACTTATTTGTTCCTTTGGCTTCCTGGCCACTTCCTATGCGGCGACACTCAATCATCCCCGTCCATAAGAAGTGGGAAGAAGTTGCTGATTGTTTCCACCACTTCATGAGCGTGGTTAATAGATGGCTGGGCCTGAATTGGCTCAAGATGAACGGTGATAAAACAGAGATCCTACTTTTTGGCTCTAGTAGGGATCTATGGAGCTCATGCTGGTGGCCACCAGCGTGTGGAGATTTACCTGTCCCCATTAGTACTACCAAGAATCTGGGGTTTATCTTTGATAACGGCCTGTTCTTTAAGCCACGTTAATTCCATCACCAAAACCTGTTTCTGGATTCTCAAAATTCTGAAAAACGTTTTTCCTTATTTGCAAGAGGAGCTCAGAATTATGGTGTCCCTTGCTCTGGTGATCTCTAAAATAGAGTATTGTAATGCTTTAATGCTAAACATTGATAAACTTATACTCAGCAAACTTCAACTAATCCAGAATACTGCTGCTCGCTTAATACTTAATCTTCCCCGTTGAGCTTCGGCCAATGGCAGTCTTAGACAGCTACATTGGTTACCTGTTAAGAAACGCATTATTTTCAAGATGATATGTCTGACACATAGGTCCTTATATATGCGCAGCTCTGAATACCTGTCATTGGGGCTTCGCTGGTATGCCCCTAGTCGTCAGCTTAGATCTACAGGTTCCTACCTGGTCCATGTACCGCGGACTCTCAAGGTCAGATGGGTAATAAATCATTTATAGTGGCTGCTGCCAAGTACTGGAATACGCTTCCCTTAATGATGAGGAAAGAACATAATTTTCTAGCCTTTAGAAAGCAGCTAAAAACTTGGCTTTTTCCCTCAGTAGTTTTTATTACTTCTTTTTTCTTTTTCCTCTTGTCTTTCTGTCGGTCACTTCACTCCTGTTGCTTAGCACTTTGATTCCTTGGCCGGAATGAGCTTTATAAATATGAAATACATACATACATACATACATACGTACGCATCTTGGATAGATCTCTGGGGGCCTGGACTCACAAGGACAGTTACACCGAATGTACTAAGAGTTAAACTGGTGCAAATGCATGCTCCCTACCCATGTATATTCAACAACTTTTGAAGGGGCAGGAAAGGGTTTGTCCAGTACAATTATCTTGATTTAGTTATGATTCATTGACATTTGTAAGTATATTTTGTACACCTGTTAGCATACTTAAGTTAGACTTAAAAGAGCCTAGTTTAAGTGCTGCTGAATGTGTGAGACAATGGCGCAGTTAACCAGCTTTTCACAAAGAGTTTGCAGAAAGGGAAATACGTTAAGTAATATATGAAAGTGACAAAAAAGATCATATGTTAACAAAAAATATTTAAAATGTCAATCTCTAGACACATGGAATCTATGTAATGCACAGACTAATTACACATAGGACTGACAAAACAAAGGGTTTGACCATGGCAGGACACATGACCATTGGACCAGTCACCCTCTAATTCAACAGACTGCTGACACATGGTTTCTGCAGTGGTTAAGACATTCCACCAACCCATCGTCATCCCTGCACCCCCTTCTCCAGAGCACTTTTCAAGATGGAAAGTTTGCTCAGTGAATGTCTCACCTGCTGATTTGTGGTATAATCTGCTGGTCAAAAGTTTGAATCCTGCGAGTGCCACATCTGTACTGGTTAATGATTAGATCTGTTCTTGATGGCCTAGGCCATGATAAAACTGTGTTGGTTTTTTTTTTTGAGTGGTAAATTACCCACAACTCAGACTTAGTGACCACACAGAAAGGTATGTAAAGAAAGCAAGAAGTTCATCCCTTTCCTGTCCAGTTTGCTGGGAATACGCTTTAACTTAGCACTCTTGCTTGGGTGTCTCGTTTCCAGAAATGTTTAGGTTACGTAGGTTTCTCTGTTTGGTGTGGAGCCTGGGTCTAAATGCTGCAGCTACCCACATCATCTGAATGGGCCAATGTTCAAGGTAAAAACATCATGTCTCAAGCCTTTGTCGAGAGAATAAGGCCCACTTATACAAGTGGGGTACACATTTTATTGGGAAAAGTGCTGGAACACATAATAGTATAACATTTGTTATTAACTTAATTTCTCTCAATTTTTGGCTTCCAAATGTATTTCAGTGTGCAAGGAAGAACACATTTTCCAACAAGCCCCTGAATCATAAGACAGTATGAGTAACCCCAAAGTCAGAGTTGCACAAATAACCACTATTCTTAAGCTCAGTCTCCACAGTATATTTTAAGGACTATGCGGAGGCTTTCTTCATATCCATTTTTCATTAGATTTTACCTTCTGGATTAATGCGTTGTCAAAGCACAATGAAACATCATAAATCGTAGCTCAGGCTCTCAATGTTAAGAAACATGTCACTTACCCAGTGTACATCTTTCGTGGCATGTAGTGCTGCAGATTCACATGCTTTGCATAGACTGCGCCATCTAGTGTTGGGCCCGGAGTGTTACAACTTGTTTTTCTTCGAAGAAGTCTTTTTTCGAGTCACAGGATCGAGTGACTCCTCATCTTGGTAATAGTGCGCATGGTCATAGATTCCTTTGTTAGATTGTTTTACCGCAGAAGGGTGTAGGAAGGAGTGATAGAGTGAAATAATGTAAATGTACAACTAAATGTAATAAGTAAATAAGATGTCCATGCAAATGTAAGTATACAGGGAGTGCAGAATTATTAGGCAAATGAGTATTTTGACCACATCATCCTCTTTATGCATGTTGTCTGACTCCAAGCTGTATAGGCTCGAAAGCCTACTACCAATTAAGCATATTAGGTGATGTGCATCTCTGTAATGAGAAGGGGTGTGGTCTAATGACATCAACACCCTATATCAGGTGTGCATAATTATTAGGCAACTTCCTTTCCTTTGGCAAAATGGGTCAAAAGAAGGACTTGACAGGCTCAGAAAAGTCAAAAATAGTGAGATATCTTGCAGAGGGATGCAGCACTCTTAAAATTGCAAAGCTTCTGAAGCGTGATCATCGAACAATCAAGCGTTTCATTCAAAATAGTCAACAGGGTCGCAAGAAGCGTGTGGAAAAACCAAGGCGCAAAATAACTGCCCATGAACTGAGAAAAGTCAAGCGTGCAGCTGCCACGATGCCACTTGCCACCAGTTTGGCCATATTTCAGAGCTGCAACATCACTGGAGTGCCCAAAAAGCACAAGGTGTGCAATACTCAGAGACATGGCCAAGGTAATAAAAGGCTGAAAGACGACCACCACTGAACAAGACACACAAGCTGAAACGTCAAGACTGGGCCAAGAAATATCTCAAGACTGATTTTTCTAAGGTTTTATGGACTAATGAAATGAGAGTGAGTCTTGATGGGCCAGATGGATGGGCCCGTGGCTGGATTGGTAAAGGGCAGAGAGCTCCAGTCCGACTCAGACGCCAGCAAGGTGGAGGTGGAGTACTGGTTTGGGCTGGTATCATCAAAGATGAGCTTGTGGGGCCTTTTCGGGTTGAGGATGGAGTCAAGCTCAACTCCCAGTCCTACTGCCAGTTCCTGGAAGACACCTTCTTCAAGCAGTGGTACAGGAAGAAGTCTGCATCCTTCAAGAAAAACATGATTTTCATGCAGGACAATGCTCCATCACACGCATCCAAGTACTCCACAGCGTGGCTGGCAAGAAAGGGTATAAAAGAAGGAAATCTAATGACATGGCCTCCTTGTTCACCTGATCTGAACCCCATTGAGAACCTGTGGTCCATCATCAAATGTGAGATTTACAAGGAGGGAAAACAGTACACCTCTCTGAACAGTGTCTGGGAGGCTGTGGTTGCTGCTGCACGCAATGTTGATGGTGAACAGATCAAAACACTGACAGAATCCATGGATGGCAGGCTTTTGAGTGTCCTTGCAAAGAAAGGTGGCTATATTGGTCACGGATTTGTTTTTGTTTTGTTTTTGAATGTCAGAAATGTATATTTGTGAATGTTGAGATGTTATATTGGTTTCACTGGTAATAATAAATAATTGAAATGGGTATATATTTTTTTTTGTTAAGTTGCCTAATAATTATGCACAGTAATAGTCACCTGCACACACAGATATCCCCCTAACATAGCTAAAACTAAAAACAAACTAAAAACTACTTCCAAAAATATTCAGCTTTGATATTAATGAGTTTTTTGGGTTCATTGAGAACATGGTTGTTGTTCAATAATAAAATGAATCCTCAAAAATACAACTTGCCTAATAATTCTGCACTCCCTGTATATACATATGTATAAATAAAAATTGCAATGACTACAGGCTTCCGGGGAGGAGGGAAGAGGGAGGGTGCATGTGAATCTGCAGCACTAGATGCCACGAACAGATGTACACTGGGTAAGTGACATTTTCCGTTCAATGGCATGTGTAGCTGCAGATACACAAGCTATGCATAGACTGAAAAGCAGTCCTTCTCCCAATAAAAGCAGTGGCGATCCTGTAGGAGTTGAAGTAGTTTGAAATAATGTTTTAAGTACAGCTTGACCAACATTGGCCTGTTGCTTTGAAAATACATCCACACAGTAATGCTTTGTAAATGTATGTGGTGTGGACCATGTGGCAGCTTTGCATATGTCTGCCATTGGTATGTTTCCTAAAAATGCCATAGAAGCTCCTTTTTTCCTAGTGGAATGAGCTTTAGGAGTTATCAAAAGTTGTCTTTTTCCTTTAACGTAACATGTTTGAATACATATTAAAATCCATCTATCTAATCCTTGTTTAGAGATAGGATTTCCTTTATGTGGCTGTTGGAAAGCTACAAAAAGCTGTTTAGTTTTCCTAAACTCTTTTATTCTATCAACATAGTACATTAGAGCTCTTTTAAGGTCAAGAGCATGAATAGTTCTTTCAGTCATCAAGTCTGGCTGTGGGAAGAAAACTGGCAATTCCACTGATTGGTTAATGTGAAAAGGAGAAACTACTTTTGGCAAACATTTTGGATTTGTCCTAAGTACAACTTTATGTTTATGTACTTGGAAAAATGGTTCCTCCAGAGTGAATGCTTGTATTTCACTTACTCTTCTTAATGAAGTAATTGCTACTAAGAAAGCAACTTTCCAAGTGAGAAATTGAATATCACATGAATGCATGGGCTCGAATAGTGGTCTCATTATTCTTTTGAGTACAATATTGAGATTCCATGCAGGAACTGGTGGGGTTCTTGGTGGAATAATATGTTTAAGTCCTTCCATAAAGGCTTTTATGACAGCGACTCTGAAGAAAGAAGTATGTTGTATGGTTTGTAAGTACACCAATATAGCAGTAAGATGAATTTTAATAGAGGAAAAAGCTAAATTTGCTTTTTGTAAATGAAGGTAGCATACAATATCTTGTATTGATGCTGTAAGTGCTATATGTTTAGATTGACAGTAATAAACAAAACGTTTCTACTTGTTAGCATAGCATTGCCTAGTTGTAGGTTTGCATGCTTGTTTGAGAACTTCCATACATTCTAATGGAAGTTGCAAGTATCCAAATTCTATGACTTCAGGAGCCAAATCACTAAGTTGAGAACACTGGGATTGGGATGTCTGATTTGACCTTTGTTTTGTGTTAACAAATCCGGTCTGTTTGGAAGCTTGTAATGTGGCACTACTGACAGATCTAAGAGTGTTGTGTGCCAATGTTGACGTGCCCACGTGGGGGCTATGAGTATCATGGTCAGAGAAGTTTGACACACTGTTGACCAGAAATGGGATTAACAAGAGAGGGGGGGAAAGCGTATGCAAATATCCCTGACCAGTTGATCCACAGAGCATTGCCCTTGGATAGAGGATATGGGTGCCTGGATGCGAAGTTTTGGCATTTTGCGTTTTCGCTTATTTCGAAGAGGTCTATTTCTGGTGTCCCCCACATTTGAAAGAACTGTTGAAGTACTTGAGAGTGAATCGTCCATTCGTGAATCTGTTGGTGTGTGCTGCTTAGCAGGTTCGCTAGCTGATTGTGTATTCATGGGATGTATTCTGCTAGTAAGTAAATATGATTGTGGATTGCCCATTTCTACATTGTTTAGGCTAGAAGGGACAGTTAAGATGATTGTGTCCCTCCCCCTGTTTCTTCAGATAATACATCGTTGTCATATTGTCTGTTTTTATCAAGACAGTTTTGTGTTTGAGAAGGGGTTGAAAACCTTTTAGGGCAAGGAACACTGCTAAAAATTCTAAGTGGTTTATGTTATAAGTTAACTGTTCTGAATTCCATTCCACTTGTATGGTAAGGTTGTTGAGATGAGCTCCCCAACCTATCATTGATGCATCTGTTGCTATTGTGGTCTTAGGCACAGGGTCCTGAAATGACAGCCCCCTCATTAAATTGCAGTGATTCCGAAATTGAAGGGACTTGTGCGTTTGGCGGTCTAACAACACTAGATCTTGCAATTGACCCTGTGCTTGAGACCATTGCTGTGAGAGGCACTGTTGTAGTGTTCTTATGTTTAATCTTGCATGCGGTACTATTGCTCTGCAGGATGCCATCATTCCCAATAGTCTCATGATAAACCTTACTGTGTAATTAATGTTGTTTTGGCTGTATTTGTGGTATGAGGTTTTGAAAAGCGTGTATCCTTTGTGTATTTGGATAGGCTAAGGCTTTTTGTGTATTGAGAATAGCAGCTAGGTAAGATTGAACCTTTGCTGGATGAAGATGAGATTTTTGGTAGCTGATTATGAACCCGAATGTGTGTAGGGTTTCTATTGTGTATTGAGTGTGTTGTTGACATTGTATAATATTGCTTGATTTTATTAGCCAATCGTCTAGATAAGGAAAGACATATCTGTGTTGTCTTCTTAGGTAAGCTGCTACTACCGCTAGACATGTTGTGAAAACTCTTGGAGCTGTTATGTCGAATGGTAGAACTTTGAATTGGTAGTGGCTTCCCGCTATCACAAACCTTAGGTATTTTAGATGAGCTGGATGTATGGGGATATGAAAATATGCATCTTAGAGATCTAATGCAGTCATGTAATCTTGTTTTTGTAGTAGTGGAATGACGTCCTGCAGAGTTACCATGTGAAAGTGTTTTGACAGGATATATAGATTTAGTGTTCTGAGATCTAGAATGGGTCTGAGAGTGCCATCCTTTTCAGGAATGAGGAAGGATAGGGAGTATACCCCTGTTCCGTGCTGAGATTTTGGAACTAATTCTATTGCTTCTGTTAGTAGTAGCGATTGTACTTCTTGTTGTAACAGAATGTTGTGTTCTGGGGACAACCTGTGGTAACGAAGAGGAATGTTTGGAGGGGTAGAAATGAGTTCTAGGCAATAACCATTGCGGATAATTGAATGTACCCATTGGTCTGTGGTGACATTTTGCCATTGGGAGTGGAATTGCTGTAATCTGCCTCCCACAGGAGATGTGTGGGGATGTGGGATACTGAGGAAGTCACTGTTTTGATGGAGTGGTTGCACTCTTTGAGGCTTGGAATTTCCCTCTGGCTCTGAAGTGATGGCCTCTATAAGAGCATCTAGATGCTCCTCTCTGGTATTGCTGTTGGCCTTGTTTAGGTTGGGAGGTGTAAGCATCTGTATATTGGGGCTTGAAACCTCCTCTAAATTGTTGTTTACGAAAGGAGCCTCTATAAGGTCAACCTCAGGACCAAATAGGTGTTTTTGTCAAATGGCATATTTAGCCCTGCTTGTTGTATTTCTGCTTTGAAACCAGAATACCTTAACCATGCATGCCTAGGTATGGTTATGGCAGTATTTACGCTCCTAGCTGCTGTATCTGCAGCATCAAGAGCAGACCTTATTTGTTGTTGCTTACTGCCTGACCTTCTTCAACAATTTGTTGAGCCCTTTTTTGATCTTCCTTTGGCAGGTGTTGTAACAAGTCCTGTATTTCGTCCCAGTGTGCCCTATCATATCTTGCTAGTAAGGCTTGTGAATTGGCAATGCACCACTGGTTAGCTGCCTATATAGCTACCCTCTTATCAGCAGCATCAAACTTCCTGTTTTATTTGTCAGGGGTATCCCCTGAAGTTTGGCTATTGGTCCTTTTTCTAGCAGCGCTGATGACAACAGACTCTGGTGATACCAGTTGCGTGATGTAAGCTGGGTCTGTTGGTGCAGGCTTTTATTTTTTGTCTATACGTGGTGTTAAAATTCTATCCTTAACAGGTTCTTTAAATATTTCATCTGCATGCCTCAGCATGCCAGGTAACATTAGCAGGCACTGCTATTGTGAATGTGTGGAGGATAATGCATTGAAAAGGAAATCCTTTTCTAAAGGCTCACTATGCATCAGTACACCATGGTACGCAGCTGCTCTTGAAATTACCTGTGTATATGCTGTGCTATGCTCTGGTGGCAAAGGTTTGGAAGGATAGCGGTCTGGGCCATTTAGTGGTACGGGATCTAGATCATACAAATCCCAGGGATCAACTGTATCTCCATGCGAGTAAGTATGGGAGTGTGTTGAAGGCAATAGTGGTGGGCTAACAGGTGGTGGTGAGAAAGAATGTTGTTGTGAAAGTGGAGGAGAATTTTGTAAAGGTAATGGTTTCTCCTCCCTTTGAAAGATTTTTGCTGGAGGTGGAGCAGTATCAAGAAGTTCTTGAAACGGCAACTTTCTTTTGGTTTGTGGAGGAGTTGAAGCAATGATCCTCCCAGTCTCTTTTTGGATATGTATCCTTGATTGTTTGGCGTCCATGATTTTGAGTATTGGCTGAATGTCTAAATCTTCAGAAATATATTCTGATGTTTTAAGCAATTTAGAGGACTGTTCATCAAATGTCTTTGAGCTCTGCTTTAATCGGTTCAAAAGTCCTTGTTCCTCTGTATAAGAATATTTTTTTAGGCTCCGAAGTTGACAACTTTTTTGGTCCTAGACATACAAGTCTGTAGTTTTGTCTCCGAAGCTGGACGTCGAACTTTCGACTCCGAAGAGTGTGGAGCTCGGCTCGGATGTGGAGTTTTTAATGGATTTGCTCAACTCCGGCAAAACGGGTGTGGCCTTTTTCATCGCTGAACCCGAAGGTCGGTCGCCAACAATTTTTTTTTCGGGTGGAACCATGACTCTCTAGCAGTGGTGCACCCAAGGCCTTAACTGGTAGTGGGCGTAGGGGCAGTTTTACTCACATGCTGATCCGCAGTGATCGGATGACTATCTTCATCCGAGTCTGCTTCAGAGTCCGTGTCCTGAATGGAAACTGCCTTCTGGGCCTGTTCTTCTTTTACGGTGACTATGTATTCTGTATTTTTCTATGCCATCTCAAGTCTTCTGGCTCTCCGGTCACGCAGTGTCTTTTTCGACCGGAATGACAGACAGGCTTCACAGTCTCCTTTTGATGCTTGGGAGAGAGAGTGAGATTAGAGATTACATACAACGTGTTGATCTGTATACGGAAATTTCACGTGGCATTGAGGACAGAATCGGAATGGAGTCCGATCGATCAGGATTCATCGTGGTAGGCCTGAACAGGATCGAGTTGGGCACATGCGCCCAAAAGTGCGTTTTCTGGTATTATCGGCTCGATTATAGATGGAAATGCAATTGAAACAATACCAACGGTGAAACAGAGTTATTATAAAGTTTCCGAATCTAAAATCTCAGAGCGAGAGGAAACAAGTCCGAACCAGAGAGCGGAAAGAAAACATTCTAACAAAGGAGTCAATGCCCATAGGCACTATTACCGAGAGGAGTCACTCGATCAAGTGACTCGAAAAAAAGACTTCTTCGCAGAAAAAAAACTTGTAACACTCCGGGCCCAACACTAGATGGCGGAATCTATGCATAGCATGTGTATCTGCAGCTACACATGCCAGTGAACATATATATATGGAAAATGTCACTTACCCAGTGTACATCTGTTTGTGGCATGTAGTGCTGCAGATTCACATGATATGCATAGCTTTTCCGACATTTAGTGTTGGGCTCGGAGTGTTGCAAGTTGTTTTTCTTCAAAGAAGTCTTTTCGGAGTCACGGGATCGGGGGACTCCTCCTCTCGGTTTCAGTGTGCTTGGGCATAGACTCCATTGTTCGATTGTTTTCCCGCAAAGGGTGAAGGAAAGAGCGACAGAGTATAGGAATACAAAGATGTCCATGCAAATGTAAATGAATATACATATGTACAAATGTAAAACTTAAATGACCACAGGCTTCCGGGGAGGAGGGAGGGTGCATGTGAATCTGCAGCACTACATGCCATGAACAGATGTACAATGGGTAAGTGATATTTTCCGTTCGAGGGCATGTGTAGCTGCAGATACACGTTATGCATAGACTATAAAGCAGTCAGTCCTCCCAAAAAGCGGTGGCTAGCCTGTAGGAGTTAAAGTTGTTTGAAATAATGTTCTTAAGACAGTTTGGCCTACAGTGGCTTGTTGCTGTGAGAAAAAATCAACACAGTAGTGTTTTGTAAATGTATGGGGAGTTGACCATGTGACTGCTTTACATATTTCAACCATTGGTATGTTCCCTAAAAATGTCATTGATGTGCCCTTCTTTCTTGTAGAATGTGCTTTAGGAGTGATCAGATGGTGTCTTTTTGCTTTTATGTAGCATGTTTGTATGCATCTAACAATCCATCTTGCTAAACCTTGTTTTGATATAGGATTGCCTTTATGTGGTTCTTGGAAAGCAACAAAAAGTTATTTAGTTTTTCTAAAATCTTTAGTTTTAGTTATATAGTACATAAGAGCTCTTTTAAGATCTAGGATATGAAGAGCTCTTTCAGCCACAGAGCCTGGCTGTGTAAAGAAGACTGGCAATTCCACTGTTTGGTTGATGTGAAAATGAGACACTATTTTTGGTAGAAATTTTGGCTTTGTTTTAAGTACAACTTTATTTTTGTGTACTTGGAAAAAAGGTTCCTCAAGAGTGAACGCTTGTATCTCACTAACTCTACTTAAAGAAGTAATAGCTACAAGGAAGGCGACTTTCCATGTTAGAAATTGTATTTGACAAGAGTGCATGGGTTCAAAAGGTGGTCCCATGAGTCTGGTAAGTACTATATTTCAATTCCACGATGGAACAGGTGGTGTTGTAGGTGGAATAATGCGTTTTAATCCTTCCATGAAAGCTTTAATCACAGGAACTCTGAATAGAGAAGTGTGCTGAATATTCTGTAAGTATGCAGATATTGCAGTTAGGTGTATTTTGATAGATGAAAAAGCAAAGTCAAATTTGATTTTTGCAAATGAAGTAAATAGCATACAATATGTTGTATAGATGCTGTAAGTGGATCAATGTTTTTAGACTGGCAATAGAAAACAAATATTTTCCACTTGTTTGCGTAGCATTGTCTAGTAGTAGGTTTACATGCTTGTTTTATTACTTCCATACATTCTGGTGGAAGCTTTAGATAACCAAATTCTATGACTTCAGGAGCCAAATAGCTAGATTGAGTGCATTGGGGTTTGGATGCCTGATTTGACCTTTGTTCTGTGTTAACAGATCTGGTCTGTTTGGGAGTTTGGAATGTGGTACTACAGACCGATCTAGAAGCGTTGTGTATCAATGCTGGCGTGCCTATGTTGGTAGTATGAGTATCATGGTGAGTGAGTTTGATGTAGTTTGCTGACCAGAAAGGGAAGGAGTGGGAGAGGGGGAAAAGCGTAAGCAAATATCCCTGACCAAATGATCAATAGATCATTGCCCTTGGATAGGGGATGTGGGTGTCTGGATGCGAAGTTTGGGCATTTTGCATTTTCGCTTATTGCGAATAGATCTATGTCTGGTGTTCCCCACTTTCGAAAGTACTTTTGAAGTACTTGGGAGTGAATCTCCCATTCGTGTGTTTGTTGGTGATTTCTGCTTAGAAGATCTGCCAGCTGATTGTCTATCCCTGGAATATATTGTGCTAGTAAATGAATTTGATTGTGAATTGTCCATTTCCAAATTGTTTGGGCTAGAAGGGACAGTTGAGATGAATGTGTCCCGCCCTGTTTGTGAGGTAATACATGGTTGTCATGTTGTCTGTTTTTATGAGAACATTCTTCTGTTTGAGAAGAAGTTGAAATGCTTTTAGGTCAAGAAACACAGCTAATAATTCTAAGTGGTTTATGTGTAGCTGTTTCTGTTTGACATCCCATTGCCCTTGAATGGTCTGATTGTTGAGATGAGCTCCCCAACCGATCATTGATGCGTCTGTTGTGATTATGGCCTGAGGCACAGAGTCTTAAAATTACCGTCCCTTCATGAGATTGCTGCGATTCCACCATTGAAAGGACATATGTGTTTGGCAGTCCATCAACACTAGATCTTAAAGTTGACCGTGTGCCTGTAGCCACTGATGAGAGGCACTGTTGTAAGGGCCTCATGTTTATTCTTGCATGTGGGACTATAACTATGCAAGATGCCATAATTCCAAGAATCTTCATGATAAATCTCACAGTGTATTGTTGATTTGGCTGTATGAGTGGTGAGACTTTGGAAAGCTTGTATCCTTTGTATATTTGGATAAGCTAGGGCTTGTTAAGCATTTAGGATAGCACCTAGGTAAGGTTGTACATGTGCTGGTTGAAGGTGTGACTTTTGGTAATTTAGAGTGAACCCCAAGGTGTGCAAGGTTTCTATCACATATTGAGTGTGTTGTTAGTATTGTGTAAAATTGCTTGATTTTATTAGCCAATCGTCTAAATATGGAAAGACATGGATGGGTTGTCTTCTTAAGTAGATTGCTACTACTGCTAGATATTTTGTGAACACTCTTGGAGCTGTTATGCCAAATGGCAACACCTTGAACTGGTAGTGTTGTCCTGCTATGACAAACCTGAGGTATTTTTTGGGGAGCTGGATGGATGGGTATGTGGAAATACACATTTTTGAGGTTTAAAGAAGTCATGTAATCTTGTTTTTGTAGTAGTGGAATAACATCTTGCAGAGTTACCATGTAAAAATGTTCTCACAGGATGTATAGATTCAGGGGCCTGAGGTCCAAGATGGGGCTGAGGGTGCCGTCTTTTTTGGGAATGAGGAAGTATAGTAAGTATACTCCTGTTCCTTGTTGAGAATGTGGAACCAATTTTATTGCTTGTTTTAATAGTAGAGATTGTACCTCTTGTTGTAACAAAAAGTGTGTTCTGGGGACAACTTGTGATATTGTGGTGGAATGTTTGGAAGGGTGGATATGAATTCTAGGCAATAGCCATTGCGGATAATTGATAATACCCAATTGTTTGAGGTGAAATTTTGCCAATGAAAGTGGAATTGCCCACACAGGAGGTGTGTGGAGTGAAAGGGAGGGAAGGAAGCCACTGTTTAGGTTGTGTTGTGGTCTGCTTAGAGGTTTGGAATTTATCTCTATTCCTGAAATATTGTCTCTATAGGAATCCTCTAAACCCACCTCTTTGATATTGGTTTGTTGTCCCTGCTTTGTTTGGGAGGTTGAAGCATCTGAGGATTGTGGCTTGAAGCCTCCTCTAAACTGTGGTCTGCAAAAGGAGCCTCTATATGGGGTGGTGTATAAAGCACCCGTTGCTTTTGCAGTATCTGAGTGCTTCCTCAGTTTCTCAATAGTGGTGTCTACTTCTGGGCCAAATAGGTGCTTCTTGTCAAAAGGCATATTAACTACTGCCTGTTGAATCTCTGGTTTAAAACCAGAGGAGCATAGCTATGCATGTCTTCTAATTGTGATGGCAGTAGTTGCACTCCTTGCAGCTGTATAAGCAGCATTGAGGGCAGTTCTTATTTGATTATTGCTGATAGCTTGTCCCTCTTCCACCACTTGTTGTGCTCTTTTTTGATGCTCCTTTGGGAGATGCTGTATAAGATCTTGCATTTCGTCCCAATGGGCCCTATCATACCTGGCTAGAAGTGCTTGAGAATTTGCAATTCTCCACTGATTTGCTGCTTGTGTGGCAACTCTTTTCCCAGCTGCATCAAATTTTCTACTCTCCTTATCAGGAGGCGGTGCATCTCCTGATGACTGTCTGTTTGCCCTTTTCCTTGCCGCACTGACTACTACTGAGTCTGGAGGGACCTGATGAGTGATGTAATCTGGGTCAGTAGGGGCAGGCTTATACTTTTTTTTTTTTTAAATCAATTCTAGGGGTGATGATCCTAGCTTTGACAGGTTCATTACAAATTTGGTCTGCATGTTTAACCATTCCCGGTAACATTGGGAGACACTGGTTATCTGGAATGAGTAGAAGACAGTGTATTAAATAAAAAAAGTCTTCTTCTAATAGCTCAGAATGCATGGCTTCTCAATGATATGCTGCTAACCTAGATATTACTTGGGTGTATGCAGTGGTGTCTTCTGTAGGAGAAGGTTTTGATGGATAAATGTCTGGATCATTGTCCGGGATGGGATCAGGGTCATAGAGGTCCCATGGGTCTGCTGTATCTCCATGTGAATATAAAGAATGTGTTGGAGAAGGCAGTGGTGGTGGGCTATTCTGAGATGAGAAAGATTGCTGTGGAGATTGAGGAGGAGAAGTATGGAGCGGTAGTGGCTTCTCCTTTTATTTTTGCACTTTTGCTGGTGGATGCACAAAGTCTAATTCCTGTTGGAAAGCCAGCTTTCTTTTGGTTTTTAAAGGCAGTGTAGTGATGATTCTTCCTGTCTCCTTATGAATATGGAGTATGGGCTGTCTCTCATCCATAACCTGTAATATTGAATCAATCTCAGTCTCTTCTTCAGAAGTCTTATGAGATTCCATGATTGGCTTTGCAATTTGTTTTAATTTTTTGGAAAGTCCTTATTCCTCTAAATATGAGGATTTTCGGCTCCGAGGTGTGTATCTTTTTCAGTCCCGAAAAAGTAGTTGGATGTCTCGGCTCCGAAGCCGACTGCCAAATTTCCGAATCCGATGAGTGGAGTCTTTTAATGGAGTCTGAAGTGGTGCTTTTAATGTGTTTGCTCGACTCCAAGGTGGATGGAGGAGTGGCATTTTTCGGCGCCGACCCCGAAGGACGGTCTCCAGCAGTCTTTTTTTAGGGCCAGACCATGGCCTTTCGGCAGTGGTGTACCCAAGGCCTTTGAATGTTTTCTCTGCTGGGGGAGACATACTCACATGCTGGCCAGCCATGATGGGTCTGTCGTCTTCAGATTCCTGTTCGGAGTCTGTGTCTCGGATGGAGACTGCTGTCTGTGCCTGCTCTTCCTCCATGACGTCAAGATGTTCGCTGCTTTTCGACGCCATTACCAAGTCTTCGGGCTCTGCAATCTCTCAGGGTCTTCGATTGAAATGATCGCCAGGCCTCACAATCTTACTCCCGATGGTCTGGAGAAAGGCACAAATTATAAACCAAGTGTTTGTCTATATAGGGGTACTTCTCGTGGCACCGAGGGCAGAATCGGAATGGAGTCCGATCCATCAGGCTTTCCACATGGTAGGCGCAAACAGGCCCGAGTTGGGCGCACGCGCCCCGCAGGGCAGAAATGAAGGTTCCGATGGTACTACCGGTTCGATGCTAGATGGGAAACACGATCGAAACAATACCAACGAATAAGAAGGTTTTCTGAGTTTTTCCAAATCGAAATCTCGGAGCGAGAGGCAACACATCCGAACCCGGAAAGAAAACAATCTAACAATGGAGTCGATGCCCATGCGCACTGAAACCAAGAGGAGGAGTCCCTCGATCCTGTGACTCTGAAAATACTTCTTCGAAGAAAAACAACTTGTAACACTCCAAACCCAAAACTAGATGTCGAAAGAGCTATGCATAGCATGTGTATCTGCAGCTACACATGCCACCAAAAATATATATATATTTGCATCGGATGTGAGGTCAAGCTGTCTGTTTTCACTTTGGTTTCTTGTAGGACACTGACAAGGCAGGCATGGATTGTGAACTGGTTAGCCCGGGTCAGTGGTATGGGTGGTTTGCATTGGATTATCGGTGATGTTGGTGAGATTAAAATGCAACCCTCCTGATTGCTGAAACTTTGCGTCCAACTAACATGCTTGTTGTAAAGTGAGAGCATTCTAGGTGAGGCAGCAGTTACATGGTGTATGAAATTCATAGTGATGGTGATGCACATAGCTTCAGAGAGTAGGCAGGCTTCGAGCGGAATAGGCAGCACTTTTCAGAAATCCAATCAGTCATGCATTTTGCTTATGAAAGTTAGGCTACACAAGCCTTTGAATGGCAATGTGGACTCAAACCTTCAGACTGAAGTCTAATAAAAATCCTAGTGACCTAGATGAATCCACCAATGCTGGAGAAGCAACACTGAATCAAAGGTTCTTTTAACTAAAGGAAAAATAAAGGAAATTCTCTTAATTGAGCTGATGTTCAAACTTGTTTTTGGTTAACAGGATTCGATCAACATAAGACAGCTTTGCAGGTTGAGCATGTCCTTCTACGATGGCACCACTAAATACAGTTGGGTGTCATTTGAGTACTTGAGGATAGAGACACCAATCTATACATGAAGACTCAGTGTGATCTGTCAGCTGAGTCTGAATATGGCTGGTGATTAAAAGTAGACCCCTGCAAACTCTGCAATACACCGACAGGAAAGGGGGGAGACCCTGAGGTTATCTTATGATAAACAATGAAATAATTTCAGGGTTTTACAACCCAAAATGTTAAATTAGACATGAGTATCTCACAGTCCACTGCACCACAGGCTGCTGGGATATCTAACATAACAACCAAGCATGTGTCCCACAATGACTGACTATCTACAGAGTAGTTGTCTCAGTACAAAGGCACAAGTTGAAGCCATACGGGGTAGACTGGAAAATATTAGCCTTCTTAAAGTGAAAAAAGCCTTGCGTTAAATACTTTTTCACTGTGATACAAAATTGCACATTTGGGGGAAAAAATATCTGTGTGACATTGTATGCATAATAAGTGGGTTTGAGGGATTTAAGTAGCAGAGAGTTTGAATGTTGTAATCTCTGAAAATGTGGGGCACAGTTACAATTTCTGGGGAATAACCAGACTGTAGAACAGTTACTTACCTTTGTTACAGCTCTTTCTAGTAGTGACTGTATCTAGCTGCAGATTCTTCATTTTTTGAATATTCCCCAGACTTCACACTGGATTCAGAAACTTCTCATCAGTACCTCTGCATGGTGGATTGTGGCACTGTGCGGCTCTGCACCAACGGTGTTCCCTTCTGGGAGAGACATGCAGAGTCTATATAGGCATAACTCCCACCTACAGACATCGGGTTGCTTTGAGACTGTTCTGGCCCCCAGAAGCAGAGCCTCAAAAGCAAACTGGTAGACTAGTGTGCAGAGTCCTAGATTTGGGATCCTATTAATGTATCAAGTCCACGGATAGAACGGGGAGGACAAGAGGGTTGGTGAGGATTTGTGGCTAGATAAGAGGTTCTACCAGAAAGAGCATTACTGCAGGTAAGTAACTTGCTTTTCCGATATAGGCTTCTAGCCGCAGATTCCTCACCTTTGGAATAGATACCAAAGCAGTACCTTTATGGAGGTGGGTCAGTGAATAGACTCAACCCTACAGGACTGACCAGGTAAAATTCCCCTTTCTGCGAAACTGACTTTCCAGACAATAGTACTTCATGAATGTGTGGAGGGATGCCTGTGTAGGAACCCTGTTCAGGACAGGGACTCTACATGCTAACACAGAGATAGCTGCTTTGGCCCTGGTAGAATGAGCAAGCATTCCTTCTGGAGGAGATCTTAAAGCAATGTGATCCAGGGGGAGATGCACTGTCCTGCCCCCTTTCGCTTCAGAAAATCCCACTAACAGCTGATCATCCACTTAGTGGTCTTTCGTACGTTCTCTGCAGAAGCTCCGCACTCTCTTGGGGTTCAAGAGATGGACTATCTTTTTCTCCTTAGAGGAGTAAGGTAGAGCACAAAACGTCAGTTAATTCAGGGCCAAGTTAAGGTCCCTTTGGGCATTACAAAGGGAGGAAATGTGTTGCAGCCCTTTCAGAAATCGCATCACAACCGGTGACTTAAAGAACAAGAATTGATCTGGCAACCATAAGAAAGCTAAAAGATAACCCTTAACTGTGCCCAAAGCATTGCTGGGCAAAAGAAAGAACAAACCAGAGAATGTCAGATAACTTGGCCAGGGCTCCATCTGGTGTGTGCCGCACCAAACCACAAATTTGTCCCAGCAGCAGACGTACAGTTTCCACTGAGGGACACCTGGCTTTCAAGATGACATCAACCACCTCCGGAGGAAGGTCAAGGGTGTTCAGTTGTCACTTTTCAATTTCCAAACGTGAAGGCAGAAATTATGAAAGCCCCGGTGCAGAACCCTGTCCTGTTTCTATGACGGAAGGTCTTCCCAGAGGGGCAGTCTGATCGGAGGACATGTGCTCAAGCCGAAGAGTTCTGGATACCATACTCCGTGACCAGACTAGAGCTATTTGGGTGACTAGGGTCTGGTCAGTCCTGATCTTCTTGAGAACTTAGGGTAGAAGCGGTATTGATGGAAAAGCATACACGAGTCCAGAGTTCAACTTGAGGCAGAATGTGTTTCCGAGAGAGATGTGTTGGAAACTCCAACACACAAAAGTGCTGACATTGGTGATCTCAGAGGTGGCAAACAGATCAAGCCAAGGTTCTTCCCATTCACCAAAGAAACCTTAAACCACCTCCAAGGGTAACTGTCATTTGTGATCGACTAAGCGTCAATGGTTAAGCTTGTACGCTGCCACATTAAATGTCAAATGCCAAGCAGTTCATCATCAGGAAAATTCCCTGGTGGTCAACCACTTCCAGAAGTGCAAGGCCTCCTGGTAAGGAGTAGTGACCTCACCCCGCCCTGTTTGTTGCAATACCACATAGCGGTGGTGTTGCCCGTGAATGCCTGTGCTAACCTCCCCTTGACTGATGGGAGGAAGGCTTTCAACGTCAAGCAGATGTCCCTCAGCTCTAGAATGTTGATGCAGAACCAGGACTCTGCTGGATACCAGAGGCTTCTCATTTCCACCTTTCCCAGATGGCCGCCCCATTCCAGAAAGGATGCATCTCTCACCACTGTCAGTCCTGAATGGGTATGGGAAAGGGGTCAAGCGCTGACCCAATTACAGTCCAGCAACGACCACTGCAGATCGTTTGCAGTCTCCTCCAAAATCTGAACCAGACTGGAGAGGTCCCCTTGATGCCTTGTGTTGGGCCCACTGGGACTTAAGATAAAACAGCAGAGGCCTCATGTGCCACCTGGCAAGGTCACTCAGCAGGATGCAGGAAGCCACCAGTTCCAGCAGTCTCAGGTCAACCTCAATGAAATCCAGGACAGAGGCTGAAAGAATGGGATCATAGCCTGAATGTCCTAGACACTCTTACGAGAAAAATGCACAAAACAGAACCATGCCCAAATGGCTCCGATGAAGGGGAGCATCAGAGGAGGAGTCAGGTGTGACTTAGGCACATTGACAGTGAACCCCAAAATGACAGGAGGTTCACCATAGTCTGGAGGTGGTCAACGACTCCCGGAGGCAAGCCCCCTTTCAAAATTCCGCCGTTGAGTTAGAAGAAGACTGGCACCCCTTAGCTCTGATTGTGCTGCAATAACTTTCGTGAACACATGAGGGGCGCTGGTGAGACCAAAGTGGAGAGCAGCGAATCGAAAATGCTTCTGTCCCACCACAAACTGCAGGCTTGCAGGACGGGCATATGGAAATAAACTTCCAGGGGGTCCAAAGCCCCATTTCAGTTGGCAGGGATGATGGTAGACAAGACCTGGGCCAGGATGAGCATCTTTAATTTTTCCTTCCAAATGAAGGCGTTGAGAAAGCATGGGGTGGAATAGGCTGAAGCCCGCCATCCTTCTCTAGCATCAGAAAGTAGAAGGATTAACAACCATGTCCTACTTCTAGCTGCCTCTCGTTATCCCCTATGGTCAAAAGGGTTTTCACTTCCAGCTGCAAAATGGAGAGCCGGTCATCCATCGGACGCTGGGGAGATGGTGGAAAGTGAAGCAAAGAAGAAAGGAAGGTTACAAGATAACCCCTGCAAATGATCTGTAGGACCCACCTGTCCGATGTTATTGCCTGCCAACCCAGTAAGAATCAGTGCATTCTGCTTCCCATCAGGTGGCTGTGCTCCTGTAAGAGCACATTAAAGAGGTCTGGCAGGTGGGGCTGCAGGGGAAGCAGTAGACTGGGTAGTACGCGTAGCTTGGCCGCTATGGTCATAGGCACCTCAGCCCTGAAACCTTTGTGGAGGCTGGACAGGATGGCTATAAGGGACGCCTCAGCCAAAGCCATGAAAGGTGGAACTGGTGAGGTTGGCAAGGTGGGGTGGAGAGGATCAGAGTGAGCAGTAGCCCTGCTCTCATTAAAACAGTTGAGTCACGAATCTGCATTGTCCTCCCACTTAGATTACCTATAAGGGGGAGTGTTAAGAAATGTGCTAGAATTTGATTGGTTAAAGGAGACTTGCACCCCTAAGCTTTCAAGTGAGGGGTGCTATCAAAGAAAAGCAGGGTCGCCTGGAGCAGGGTGAGGGTGCCTAGCAATTTGTCGATGGACTTGTGGGCCAGAGAAAGGCTTGGCCCAAGCCCCCAATAAGGTATAAGTCAGTGCCTCGTTAAATTTAAGAAGAGACTCCAAAGAAGTCTGCCCCGGTTTAAGGACCTGTCAAGACATTTGTCTCAGCCTCCAAGGTTGAGAGCAGGAGGTCAAGAACTTGGGCTGCTCTATGCATCACCATCGCATAGGAAGCAGATGCCTCTGGGAGGTATCAAGGACACTAGCCTCCTGTAAGACTTCGTACCAACTTTCACCCTAGTAGGGCTGAGTAAACTCATCACTGATCAGACAACACCTGAATCTGTTCCAAAAAAGGAATGCAGAGTGTGTGGTCTCTTGTAGAAGTGACAAATCAAGTAGGGGCAGTGGCACCTTGGCGAGATCTGGGCGCACCTTTAGCCAAGGAACAGCATTAACTCAGCATCAGAGAACAATTGGGGCCTCCTCTTCTTGTGGAGTCGGCACTGGCATGTCGGTATCGGTTGAGGCACCAGAAGCGGGATTGGAAAAGGAGCCAGAAGCAAGTTAATATTGGCGGGTCTAGCTAGTGCCAAGAGTGAACCCTCAGGCGGTATTTCAGGTGGAAGCCTCTTGGCTTCTTGGAGCCCAGAGGCACACCGGAGAGTCAGAAGGGGTCCGAAGAGCAGGAGCACAGCTGCACAGAACTCACAGATTGAGAAGTGTGGAGGCGCCCTGCATCTGCTCAGATGAATGAGTGGCGCTAGGGAGTGGAATTCCACCTCAATTTCTTAAGTTTCTTTCACTAACAGATGAAAATTGGCCTCTCCAGCGGCTCCGTCAACTCTGGAAACAGGACAAAGGTCGCACCTTGGATTCGGGAGTGTGACCAAGAACGGTCTTTGTGAAAAGTCTTTATGTGTGGCAACATAAACCTTTGCCCTGAGGTCCATGATGGCCTTTGGGTTCATGAATGCACATTCGCTGCAGGCCTTGGAGTTGTAGCTTGACCCCCTGACACACCTGATGGGATCTGTCACAGACGTGTTTGTGACAGTAGCTAAAGGGTTTAAAACGTGCTGGTTTTTTTTTGGGGGGGAGGGGGTTGACATCCCTTCCACCTTGAAAACAATTTAGAGGTAACGTCTCAAAGAGACACAAAGAGAACTCTGTATCCGCAACTAGAGGTGCGGAAAGAAAGGAACTGAAATCAGTGTGTAAGAGCTGCAACTACACAGGCTTCGCACATCACTTCCAGAGCAGAACAGTGTTGGTTCAAAGCTGCACTGTGCCACCTTCCAACATGCAGAGGTAATGCTGAAAAGTTACCAGATGCAGTCTGACCCCAGGGGAGTACTCAAGGGTGAGAAATCTGCAGCTAGAAGTCCTTTATCAGAATAAAGAATAAAAAATAAAAAAAAACTACACATTTGCATCTGGGACAGCTGCGCCTAGAAGTCTTGATCACAAAAAAATAATACCTAGCGATTATTTGACCTCCTGGATTGTAAACATCCTGCAGACAAAACAACTGTTGAATTTATTAGACCTCAACTGAGTGAGATTGTTGGAGGGGCATGATTTTATAGATTAGTGAAATTAATTATCAATCCAATCCTCACACCCCAAATTCCCTTTTTGGACTCTGAGTATTGTTCAAAGGTGTGGATTAATATCCGTGGCAAATCAAGGATAGGTCTCCTGTCTAGTGATAGCAGTCTTCCTAAAGGAGAATTATGGCCTCAGGATCTCAACTATGTCACACGGGGAGTTTCTGGTGTAGGGGCAAGTACATTATAAAGATCAGCAGTACATTTTACGAGATATTTCTCCCTAAGGGAGTGCAGAGATAATTTTCAGATGTCTGTTGTTTCGTTGCTCTCTAGCTGGCCTTGGACTCTACAAAATCCTGTACCTGCACCAATATAAACTCTCATCTTGCAGTTTCTTGGCACTGGAGTAGAAGCCTTCCACAGTTTGTAAAAACATTATCTTCTGTATCTCTCTCGTCATCAATTCATGCCCTTTATCCAGTGAGATATCTTTCAGATTAAGGTTCGTATTCAACACAACCAAAAGTTTATGATGCAGCAGTGGAGGACTTCACCTATATTCTACCCTAGCCCAAACGCCCAGACAGTCCTTTAAATACAGATATCTCACAGCTCTTGTTTTAGACAGATTCTTCCATGCCTATTTTGCCACAGTTAACTTTTGATTTAAGTATTCTTCCTTCTATTAAATCCTGGGGTTAGTCTGCATTACCTAATGTCTTATTCAGTGGACTAGTCTTCAAGCAACAAAGGCTGGGCAAAGCAATTTCCTCCAGGGCCATCTTCTGATGTAGTACTAGAGGACTAGCGGATGACCTTCAGCAGAGATGGTGTACTTTCTGGTAGCTGGCAATCCACAGCTAGCCAGATGTAGCCTGCTAAGTCAATCACCAGATCTGATCCCTTCTCCTACATCCAAGTAAAGCTGTGCTAGTCCTAAGAACTGGTACTCTTGGAGGGGTTGATGCAGTGACATACATCCTCCAGGACTGGGTAACATAGTTGTAACTCTCTGCTTTCTATTGTCTACAGACATTCCACTGCTTGTATTCGCTGGCTCCTTTTTCTGTTGCATCTGAAACTGAGTGGTGCTGAGTTCCAATAGCCAGAGGATCTCTAGACTGCACAAGAAAATCATAAACAATTGGTCCAAGTGCTGAACTACAAGTGGCCTGCCCTGCTACATGGCACTTATATAACATAACAGAAAGGCTAGTGGGGGAACAATTAGCACTTCAGCGTTATCAGACGTGTCCCACAGATTTATCCCTAACCAGTGGCTCCAGAATGTAATTAAGTCTTCTTTTTAGGTTTTACCTACTAGATACCACAACTGAACTTACAGGAGGTTTACAGCCCGCCCACTACATACTATTGGTTGGCTATATTGTCGCTTTTTTTTATTAGCTTTTATCATGACAAGTCAAAACGATAACAGTGGTGTCAGTCACAGCGAAAGTACAGTAACAGTGCTGCCCAACCCCAAGTACATTAAAACGGTACAAACAAGTCCATAATCACCCACAACCGTCACCAAACATAGCAGAATGACAGGCATAGCAGGGTATAATCGATGCATGGTGACAAGTGTATAGGACGGTAACAGATTTGGAAAAACCAACATCAAAAGTTAGTACTTCGGTAGACAAACTGCAGTACAGGACAGAGGTATGTGCTGAGAGAGAATTGCTGTTAAGGCAGGGTCCACGGGGCGCAACTTAAATAGGTGTGAAGGGGGTGCCAGATACCTCTAGGACATGACGGAATAGGTAGAGGCTCCGCACATAACCATAATTGCTCACTGCAATGTATGAGATCTGTGATCCAATCTTTGAATTCAGGTGCCAGCCCACACCCCTAGTGGCAAGAAGGCTAGTGCTACATAGCTCTTGAAGGAATCAGATAAATCCCTGAAATCGCCAAGTATGGCGAAAAGAGGAGTCAGTAATATGGTCTCAAACATCTGGCACAAGGGTTGTCTTGTTTAAGAGCAAATGTACATAATTTGACAGATATGGTGAGGTGTGACGTGTAGAAGGCTCATTTGGGAAGCCAGGAGTAGTCAGGTTGTAGAGGTACAGGCAATCATGGACAAGGAGGATGGGGGTCCAGTGGAAGGAACACAAATATTGGAGCAATTTGTGCCATATAGCCTTGTTCAATAGCCAGATGAGGGAGGAAGGGGCTAGGTCGATACCAGTGAACAGCTTGGTGAGCATGAGCACATAACTGATAAAGCTCCATGTCTGTGGTGCTTCAAATCCCCCCTCCTGAAAGGGTAATGTACGGATGTCCATTGAGTACGTGGCTGCCTCCCCGCCCAAGCGAGGCGTTATCATTGAGTTTTTAGCAAGTGGAAAAATGAGTGGGGCAGTGGGACAGGGATATTAAAAAATATATATAGTAATTTAGAGAGGATTAGCATCTTCATTAAGTCTATATGGCCAGCAAGGGGCAGAGGTAAGGAAATCCATTGTGTGATTTGACCAGTGATCGTGTGAAGTGCAGCACCATAATGGGAACAAACCACTTTGTCTCTGTGACAGGCTAGCCGTATCCCCAAGTTCCATGGAGAACCAATGTAACGGGAAATCTGGAGGAAAAAGGGCTGTATTGGGCTTAAAGGGGAAGAGCTGGGACTTCTCCCAATTGATGTGGATGACTGAGAGGCCTCCAAAAGAAATAAACTCCCTAAGCAAGATTTAAAATGATATGGGGGTCTCAGAGATATAATGTATTATCATCCACGTACAGCCACAGTCATGATACAGCTTACTGGCTAAGGGTTAAACCACCAGGGTGAAAAGCAGGCATTCTTGGCCGGGTGCCCCTCATTACCAGGAAAGGGGAGGGAACAGGGTCACTTACGTGTACCCTGGCCAATAGAGCAGAGTAGAGTAGTTGTATCCATGACAGATATGTACAGGGAAAGATCAGCAACAGGTAGTCCCATTCAAGGGAGTCAAAGGGATTTGTGGCATCTAAAAAGACCATCACGGCAGCCAACTCAGGGTGAATATCTTGTAGGACTGAGAAGAGAGTGTGCAAGTTAAATGACATGGAGCATCCAAGAATGAACCCAGACTGACCACAGCACACTAAGTGTGTCATAAGAAGGTTCAGCCTATTATTAAGCAATTTAGCCAGTAGTTTTACATCACAACTGATTAAGGAGATCGGCCGATAGGATTCTCAACGATCAGGAGCTTTGCCAGGTTTGAGCAGAGTTATAATGAGGGCCTCACAAATTGACATGGGAAATTGTTCCACCTGTCCTAACTCTTGAAAAACAGTGAGCAGATGAGGGGGTTAGAATATCTATGTAGGTTTTGTAGAATTCGGCAGGGAGCCCATCGGGCCCTAGGACTTTGCCCAACTAACTGCTACTTCACCTCACGGATCTCATTGGTTGTAAAGTCTTGCTCTAAAAACAGATGCTGAACAAGAGTCATATCATTCAGATAAGATGCTGCATCCATAGATGCCATGTGTCAGGAGGTATAGAGGGAGGGATAGAAGGCAGTAAAGGTATCCAGGAAACTGTATCAATGTGTTTCTGGGCATGGTCACACTGTTGGCTGATCACATCAATAACTGCCCAAGAAGGTCTGATCATGTTAGCCGACATCTTTCCTGGTTTCTCACCCTCCCTACAGGCTAGGGTAGTTTCATATTTGTACTGAAAACAGAACTTCCTGCTAGCCACATCCTGGTATTCAGTTAAGGTAGCTTTAATCCGATATGCGATCAGAGGGTCATTAGTAACAGATTGTTGTGCTTCAAGATGATCAAGGTCCCGCTCTAACTAAAGAAGATTATCCCAAAGAGAACGTAACCACTCCACTCTTAGCCAAGCATAGCCTTTTGACGGTGTCCTTAAAGCCCTCCCAGACCATACCAACCTGCGGCACTGTGTTTTCGTTTCATGCAAAAAAACAAATCTGAGATTTCCTTTCTCAATTCCTCATCAAACTGACAATCAAGCAGTATGAGCGGCTAGTTGGAACCAAGTGTGTGCGTGAGGATGGGTAGTGTGAGCAGGGAGTGGTGTGAAAAGGTTTGTGACAGGTGCCTGGCCTCCAGTACCCAGGAGACCAGACCCCTAAAGATCAGCCAGTTGTCTAGCCATGACTAACTACAGAATAAAAGGTTCCCTCTTTGACGAGCGGGTGGCGGACACGCCAGATGTCTAGGCGATCATAGTCTCTTATGTCACAAAGGTGACAGCATGTGACCTTATCGCAGCTAGACGGGACATGCCAGTGATCAACATCTTCACTTGGAGCACAGTTAAAATTGCCGCCCCAGAGTAGGAGAGACAGGTTTCTTTTTTGTCTGTGGAGTTGAATTGCCTCCACTGGCCTGAGTCACATCTTCACTTGGAGCACAGTTAAAATTGTCACCCCAGAGTAGAAGGGACGGGCCAGTGGAGGCAATTCATCCCCACAGACAATTAAAGAAACCTGGGTCACCTGCATTAGGCCCATAACAGTTGACCATTGTTCAAGTATGAGACAGAAGCTTACCCCTTGAATGACAAACCGATCCTGGTCATCAGCCAATGATCCCTGTGGTGTGTATGGGGTTCCCCTGCTCACCAGAACTGCTACGCTTCTGGTGTAAAATAAGAAAGAAGAGAATAGTCTATAAGAACCCCATTTCACTGCAAACAGTTGGGTGCTATGTGTAGCCAGGTGCATTTCCTGTACAAGTGCAACATGAATCCCATGTCTTTCCAGATATGACAGTATATGCTTAGGTTTACACAGCTCAATGAGTCCCAGTATGTTCCAGGTAATACATTTGCAGGGCGTGTGGTAACTATTGGGATGGTCGGTCACCAGACATAGTAGTATAAGCGAGAAGGCATGTTGATTGTAGTGACTAAACAGTGAGCAGCAAACCCCAGCACATTAGGGTTGTGACAATACACGAGACAGAATGTGTCGCAAAAAATGTCAAAACCATATACACACTCCCACACTGATAGCCCGTACCTACCAGGAAATCAACCCTCCCTCCCAAACAAAACAAAAAACACTCCAAAACAGAAACAATATGAACATGGTACACACAAACAAATTTGTCAAAGAACATACACCAGAAGTCCAAGGAGTAACCTACAGGGTTCATCCTGAGGGTCAGCAAAGCTTTCCTCGACAAGGCTAGGGTGGTGTGGGACAAAGAACTCTTAGTCCTGTCTTGTAAATGGGATGAGCAAAGACATGAATGTGAAGTAGCCTAGGAGACTTTGCACAATAGAGTAATAATATCTTGGGACGGTGTGAATATTAGGGCACTGGAGGGCCAGATTGCCGACTCCACTATCCGTCAGGTATCCAGGTCCAAGTCATTACGGAGAAAGCAGCAGCAAAGCTGCTGAGATGAAGCAGAGGAGTGAGATTCACTGGAGGGTTGAGATGGCAGGTTACAAAGAATTTCTGATGTTTGCTGCAGAGTGGTGAAGACGTGTTGACAACCACTTATTGTAATTTGTAAATGAGCCATGTACAGCGTGGTGGCCTTCTGGAGGCGCTGGTTAACCAGAAGGAACTTGCATCTTACCTCTTGGACAGCAGAGGTGAAATCCTGAAACCGGGAGATGGCATTGCCATCGAAGAACAGGGAGCGTTTCTCTCAAGCCAGTCGGAGGGCTCTATCACGGTCCCGAAAGTTGAAAAGATGGGCAATGATGGGATGTGCAGGAGCCCCAGAGGGGGTCGAGTAGCCAAGACGCGATGTGCATGTTCCATAACAAAGAGGCTGGAAAATCATTCAATGCGGAAGAGGGACACTAATAGAGTCTCAAAATACTCCTCCAGTTTACTTGTGTTGGTGGTCTAAGGCACACCCAAGATGCGTATATTATTACAGTGCGACCATTCCTCCAAATCTTCATTTTTGGCCGCAATCACTTTTGAGTATCCATTCTATTCCATATTAAGGAGGGTATCCTCCCAGTAGGACAAGGTGTCTTTCACCATCGAGATGTGTTGCTCAGCCTCCTGTACCCTGCCGTCGTGCTTTTCCAATTTACGTGCAATGCCGTCCATTCTAACACCCAAGGAATTAATTTAGACTCAATGGAGGTCAGGCTATTCTGGATGCACGCCACGAGAAGTATGGCAAGCATCAAAGTGGAGTTTTGTCTGAAGGTCATCCGTCTTACCCATTTTTAGTCAGTGAGGGTTGAGCATAGGGTAAAGATGTGACACAAATGAAAGATGCTGCAGGACATGATAGCCTGCCAGGTCAATAGGATGCCAGTTCACCACTAGTGTGTCTGGATCCTCCCTCACAGCCGTGAAGAGATGTCCAGGTATGCCTCACTGGGCAACACCACAACAAGTGAAGATCTGTGGGTCTCCAGTAGGTGAGAAAGCAGTGTGCACTGCCGGGTTTATAACAAGAGCTCCCAGGCTGCCTGGGACAAATGCAGGTCCTGCCTCACCCCCAGTAGAGCCCAGGGAATGAGGGGGCATGAGCAGGCCCAATGCCACAAGTAGTGGGGTGTACAAACACCCACTCTGGAAGGCAGGACCAGTTACCCCAGACAGAAGAGGCAGTGTCAGCCCTCAAAATATCCCCCAGGGCAGCACATGGCAGGCTGATGAGCCCCTAAGAGCAAAGCCCAAGGCACTAAGCAAACAGATCCCCTCTCCGAGGAGAGGAAGACTCAGTCAGCCCCGTCCAATGGCACCTCCCAGGCTTTCAACAGAAGGGCCAACTTGCCACAGGGATGCCATGCCGCACCACGCTGCCCTCAGCAATCCGGCACACCAGAAGGCATGTGCAGGCCAAACACCACATGGCCCCAGGCAGTGCCATGCGCTCGCACAAACCGGGGCCCCCTCACTCCCTCAACACTGTCAGCACCAGGGGGTGGAAGGGAGGCGCTCGCCCCCCCCCCCCCTCCCACACTGCAATGCAGACCCACGTCTCCTGCCGAGCTCACCTGTGACTGCTGGGGGGGCAGACGAGATGCCATCACCTTGCATCCTCACCCTGGGAGCCGGCCTAGGTCCATGCGGCCCAGCCGACAATTGCTTTGTCAGGCCACATTTTGCTGCCAGCACTCTTCAGGTCGCAGGAGCAGGGCAAAACCCCATTTATGGGTCCCCAGCCAAGTCCTCACACAGACAGCTGCATAACCAGCCGCTTCAAATGTGAATGGGGGAGGACAATGAAGGAGTTGCTCTCCACAGAATGCAAGTGCCTCCTATTGGTGCAGCCATCTTGCGCTCAAGCTCTCTGGAGTCTCCACTCCCGCCCCCCCAACCCAATTGCTTGCTTCTTATTCAATAGCTTGACCTCCTCTTTTTGTGTTTGTCCTTCCCTCGGACAAAGCCTCTTTACCATCCTTTGGATTGGTTGACTTTTAGACTTCCACTGCTCACTTTTAGGTAACTACACTTTCCTTTTGGTTAAGCACTGCAGGACAGTGCATGTGTTTCCCAGATCTCTCCCTTGTGTGCTTCTCTCCTACCAAAAAACACCCCCCTATGCTTGCGTTGCTCTTTTCCTCATATGCTGCTTGCTCTCTCAATTATGATTAGCAACAAGGATAGACACTTTTGCCCAGACTGGAACCCGGGTTAAATAGTTATATCTAAGATAATGGTCCTATGGGTCAGATTTATCCACAGATATACCCACCCAAGACATACAATCAAAATGGAAGATAGTAGTAAAGCACTATATCAGAGGGCACATGTTCAGTTTGAAAGCACTGTTATTCAGATGTCATAATACATTATATGGCATTAGTGCAGAAGGTTTAAGGTATGAAAAGTACTCAGTGAGTGCTGATATTTACATATATATAGACCATTCGTGGTTTCACAAAGTTATCCACCATGTTTATTGAATGTCCACTCAGAATCACAGTTTGACATAAGTTTAAGTGAAAACCCTGGGAGTATGTTGACCCTATTTGGAGCACAGCCACAGGTCTCTTCAGGAAAACGCCGCCTGTCTAGAACCTGTAAATTAAGGAAACAGGGCCCTTAGGGCCTTCTAACTACAGAGGCTTGCTGTGTTCGAGTAGTAACTGACTACTTACCTCAGGGATTAAAGTGCCATACTGGAGGTTATCCTCCAAACCAAGTATTATTCCTAGTGTTATCCTAAATGGTAAATGCATTCTCACTAGAACTACTAAAGCATGCTAATGGGTAGCACTGCATGTCATTATAGTCTTGAAGTGTATGTATGTTCAGGCCTTGGTAATAACTGGCGCTCTTTGATTCTACTTACTTCTGTGTCACAGTCATATTTCAAAATGACTACTGTGCTCCCCCAGCATGCTCGATCATAATCTCCACAATGTCAGTGTCTCACTTGTTTTATGAAATGTGAACCAACAGCAAGCTGTAGAGCACTAAATAATTCTGTCTTGTGTATATAAATGCCCCTGCCCTCTCGAGCGAGGTTAGTGCATGAAAGCAACTTTTGTAGAGTGAGAGCCAGTACCAGGATGTGGTATGCAAGAAAACATCATGCAAGAGAAGTGCTTTAATAAATTACATCTAGTGACTGCCCAGACCCACTAGACTGGTCAATTTCACCTTGTTACATCAAAATCCACACCCGTGTAAAACATGTGGGCCAACTGAGAATGACTGCTACTTTGCGCCCCCGGTAACTCCCAACAGCGAAATGGGCAGAAGATTCACCTGCGCGTCCCCATTGCTTGTTAAATATTTTCCAGGGAAAAAAACTAGAGAGCTAACTGTGGCAGCCATCTTAGAGATGTGCCATTCGTTCTATGTGTGCCCAACTCAACGCATGAGTGCATAATATGCACATGCATCCCAACTCACAGTAACAGGGTTACCTTAAGTGAATAAAGACCATAGATTTATTCAGTAACTTATCAACCACACGAGGCTCATGTGTGTTCATTATCCTACTCATCTTTAGTCTCTATTAGCACGCGAAAACAAGACATGATGTGAAATTGTATGATGACATGACTTACACAACATACTGTATTCCTGGTATACACAGGCGATACTAAATGCTACATACATAGACCGAAAATAGGTCCTATTGTTGCTTATGTCAAACAGTATTTTTGACAATCATGAGACAACATGAACATTAATGCAGTTTCTCAACCAGTGTTCTCTATTGCTAATTGCAAGTGTTAAGTGCCTATTCATCAGTGGGTTAGAGAGGGTGCCTTTCTTAACTCTTCCTCATCATTCAGTTCCAAGTCAGTCGTCTTTAAACAGTCTATCAACGGCTCTCCCTACTTGTGAGTAGTGTGTTGAGTGTTGATGTTTCTTCTATGAGAGTCCAATTTGATCACCTCCAATACTTGTCACCTAACGTAATCATGTCTGAAGTCAAGGTAATATTTGACAAGGGGTGCCCCTTCTTCCTTACATCAGATCTTGCTCCAATGCAGACTCATGCATTGCTCAATCATTTGGGATTTCTGGCCTATGTACAATCTGTAATTCAAAAGGCTGAGAACCCTCTCTGAATAAGGACTGGGTGAAAGTGTAAGATAACAATTATAAAAATGAAAAAAAAAAAGATAAATTGATGATTGGACTATAAATCCCACAAACGAAGGACTAGAATAGAAGAAATACAGGCTAAGGGGGGGGGGCCTTTGTATGATGTACATCCCTATGCACAATCTGTTGCAAAGACGTATAATCACATATTTAACAATTCTTGTATTAGTTTGAGTGTGCTGTCAGTTTGTACATCCTATTTTCCACACTGAGGGCATTAGTATGTGACCTTACATGTTTGACCCCTGCCAGACTTGAAATGACCAATAATAGGTGTCAGAACTCTGTGTTGCATTATACTCTCATTCTTTGGTTGCTCTTTATGTGCCCCTGCTATATAATAACTTGAGTTTCTACTGCGTTTGAAGGCATAAAGGGGTCTGTGACTGCTGATGTCCTCTAGTAAGTTCCAGTGCCTCTTTACTATCTTCTGTATCTGGTTACTGATGAGGCTGTAAGTGGACACCATGTTTTAAAGTTCTGACTTTTTTCTTTTGGTGAAGGTAAGCTTTTTCTTAGGCAATGCCGTGCTCTGTTCAGTGTAGTGCAAGCTATTCTGCTCAGATGCTTATCCTCCTTTAAAATCCCACATGCCACCTAGAGCCTACTGCTCTCCATTGTGCACTTTTCCACCCACAATGTGTTGCTCCCTCCCTCATGTTTCACCCTGGCCTCTTTCCTTCGTGTGTGCTTTAAGCCTCCTCCCCACACTCTCTCCTCTGTTACACCACTCCCATCTATGGTATTTTATTTTAATTTGTGTTTTCACATAAAAAAAAAAACTATCAATCCAAGTGGTGTCTGCCATCTTGGAACAGAATTATTATTATTATTATTTTTTTAAATGGCACAGGCGTCCTTCCGTAGCTGCACACATGCATGATGACGCATTCTACAGAACGGCTCAACCAGCAACAGCAGTTGCATCATTTTGCTTTTAATCTTCCACTTTTTTGCTGAAGCTGCACAACATCAGCAAACTGCACCAGTAAAGCCAACAAGTTCAAAAGGTAAGACCTACTGGCTTTGTGTGTTAGTTACTTCACCCCCCACGTCCCAGACTTCACCACAATTCCATAAAAAGATGAGACACAAAGAAGAAAATAAACAGAATATGAGTGTTCTGCATCAGAGATGGTGGAGGAGGAAGAAGCATGTGCCCCCTACTGCCTGGACTACTGGCTCAATCTGTCTGCATAAGGAAAATGTTACTTAACCTTAAGCATTTGTTTGTGGCATGTAGTGCTCTAGATTTCCATGCTCTACATGCATTCTCCTGCCATCAAGCTCTGACATGAGCAACTTATTTTTCTTCAAAGAAGTCTTTGGAGTCACAAGGTATAGTGAAGCACATGGGCGCTGGCTCCATATTTAACTGCTTTTCCCCAGGTTGTCTGTGAGGATGAAATGGAGCACAGTTAAACAGAGGATGACCAGGCAAAGAGTGAGTAAGAAAGGCATGTGCAACAACCTGACACGTCCAGGGAGAAAAGGTGAGTGTGAGTGTATATGAATCTACAGCACTACATGCTTCGAAAAGATGCTTAAAAGCTAACATTTCCAGTCCGTAGCATGTTTAGCTGTAGATACAAATGCTCTGCATAGACTGTAAAGCAGGTCTCCCTTAAGAGGTGGCTAGAGGATGTTGCGGAGGAATGGAAAACAGAACAGAGGAAAGCGCGGACGTTAGCTTGTTGGTGAGCTTAGACCTCCATACAGTAATACTTGGTGAAAGCGTGCGGAGTAGACCAAGTAGCTGCCTTACATATATCAGTAATAGGGATGATACCTAGAAAAGCTATGAATGACTCCTTTTTGTGGTAGAATCGGTGTGGGCAGGACAGGCAATTGCCTCTTGGCTTTAGCGTAACAGGCTTGAATGCAGTTGACCAACCCACGGGTCTATGCCCACTTTGGAGACAGCATAGCTTTTGTATGGTTTTGAGAAAGACAATAGGTTGTTGTGTCTTGCAGAATGGTTGTGTTCTGTCAATATATTACATGAGGACCAGTCTTAAAATCTAGTGTGTCAAGTGCCCTCTCTGCTACAGAATATGACTGTAGTAAAAAACACAGGGAGTTTGATGGTTTGATTGAATTAGAAGGAACATACTACCTTAGGAAAGAACTTTGGATTTTTTCTAAGGACAACCCTATCACTGGGCACTTGTAAAAACGGTTACAGTAGGGTGAGTGTTTGAAACTCTCACCTAACTTAAGAGGTTAGGGCCACTAGGAAGACTACCTTCCAAGAGAAACTGCAGTGGAAACAAAGGCAGGGGTTCAAAAGGCAGGCCCACGGGTTGTGTGAAAACAATGTTGAGGTTTCATACAGGAGCAAGGGGCTATGCTGGGTGGAATGACCCATTTAAGTCCCTCCATGAAGGCCTTGATGACAGCAACCCTGAACAGTGAAGTGTTTTCCCTATCCTGCCACCAAGTGAAGTCAGACAGATGTGTAGGCAAGGCCTGACATCTGCAAATAAAGCAGTTTGCAGACTATGTATTGGACTGTCTGCTTGAGAGGGTTGATGTGTTTCAGGAGACAGTAGTTGACATATATTTTACATTTGGCCACATAGCGGGATCTATGGGCTTCTTTGAAGATGGTCATTTACTCAGGCAGCAAATTCAGTTAGCCAGACTCTAAGACTTTACGAGCCAAATCATGAGACTGAGCTGCCTGGAGTTTGGGTGCCTGACTGTACCCTGTTTCTGTGTGAGGAGGTCTAGCCGGTTGGGGAGCTTCTTCTGAGGCACTAACAACAGGTCGAGAACAGTAGTGAATCAAAGTTGCACACGTGGGAGCCACCAGAATGAGAGTGAGGAATGTTTGCCAAAGCCTCCCAACCATGAATGGAAAGAGTGGGAGAGACAGAACCATGTAGGCAAATATCTTTGACCAGTTCATCCATAGTGCGCTGCCCACAGATCGAGGGTATGGGATCCTGGAGGCACAGTGTGGGCATTTGGTGTTTCCAGCGGTGACAAAAATGCATACGTTCCAACTACAAAAGTACAGAAGTAGGATCGGGTGGAGTTCCCACAAATGAACTTGTTGTGTATGTGAGTATGTCTACAAAGTTGCTGTCCACTCCAAGCAAGCAATTTGCCAGTAGATGGACTTTTTTGTGGGAGTGCCCACTGCAAAATACCCTGAGGTAATGCAGACAACCATGGCAAGTGAGTGCAGTCTTGTTTCTGGAGGTAGTACTCAGCGGTCATGTTGTCTGTGCTGATGAGAACCACTCTGTGTTGAACGTGGCAAAAGAAGAGTGCTAACTGCGTGGTAGTGATGGCTAAGGGATGATGTGGAGACACAAATAGTGGGGGGGACCACATGCAGTGAATGGTCAAGTCCTCCAAATGTGTCCCCACCCAGTTAGGGAACTGTCCATTGTGATGGTCACTTGTAGAACTGGGTCGAGAAAAGGACTGCTCTGTAACAGTGTTGCTGCTCCACCACTGCAGAGAGTGATGAGTGCTGGGACAAATCAACACTGGATCTTCCCAGTGACCCTTCTCTTGTGAACATTGTGCAGCTAGGCCCTCCTGCAACAGATGTATGTGTAATCAAGCATGGGGGCTATGGCAATATAGGAGGCCATCATACCTAGCAGGAGCATGACGGTCCTGACCAGTATCTGGCAAACAAAGGGGCAGTAATGACTGAAAAGCTTAGACCTGTGCTTTGCAGGAATAAGCTTTTCCAGTGACTGAGTTGAGGGCTGCTCCTAAGAAGGGAAGGAAGGTGGGATTTTACTGTGTTGATAGTGAACGCTAGATCGTGCAATAGGTTTTATGGCCGTCTGGGTACGAGCCAAGCACTGTTGTTCGTTTGAGCTCTTAATCAGCCAATAGACCAGGTAAGGGAACACATGGACACCAGTCCTCTTAAGATCGGCAACGACTACGGCAGGACACTTTGTGAACACCCCGGGGACAGGTGTGTGTGTGTTCCATGGTGACCCTGAAGGCTAGCACTTTGAACTGAGAATGCTGGCCAAGAATCGGAGGTACCGGCAAAGTGCAGAGTAGAAAGGGATGTGAAAGTGGGCGTTCTCAGGTCGAGTGCAGTTATGATGTCACCTTGCTGTAGCAGAGGGAAGCAAACCGGGAGCGTGACCATGTGGAAGTGCTCTGACAGGAAGTATTCACTGAGTGACCCGCCTCTTTTGAGATGTGGAAGTAAGTAGCTTATGCTACTGAGTGGTACTGGTGTGGCTGCACAGGCTTTATGACTTCCTCCTGAAGGAGGCCCTTATGTTCTAAGGAGAGGGTGTGTCTGCTGTGAGGGATGTTTGGTAGGGTTGCAGTGAGTTCTAAGCATTAGCCCTGCCCTATGATAGCGAGAACCCACTGATTGGAGGTGATCACGAGCCACTGTGCAAGAAATACCTGCCGTCTTATCCTGACAGATGTAGTGTGATCAAGGGGAATGAAAAGCAAGTCAATGTTTACTGGAGACAGCTCCCTTAGCTGTACTGCCTTTTCTTCTGCCCCGAAAGGTGTTATCCCTCTAGCCTCTGCATGAATAATCCCATGAAGGGGTTAGCTGATAGGAGGCAGTGAATTCTGGGGAGGATCTTAGCATCAGCATGTACTGGGACCTTCAAAAGGAACCCTGTGGAGAATGCATCTGGAGAGCCCTAACAACCTTGTCCGTATTTGTGTCCTTCATTTTACAAACATCTGGTCAACCCTCAGCCCAAAAAGGTGCTCCCATTAAAGGTCGGGTTGAGCAGATGCTGCTGTACTTCTGGTTTGAAGCCAGAGACATGCAGCCAGGCATGGTGCTAGATGAGAATACGATGTGCCGCAGTATCAGCGGAGTCTAAGAAACACTGTGGAGTGCTATTTGAAATAATCTTCCCCTCAGAAACGAGTTCATGGGAACATTACCTGTACTGTTTCAGAAAATGCTAGAGGAGCTCCTCTGTGTCATCCTTGTGGGCCCAGTCATACCTGGAGAGCAGGCCCACAGAATTGGCAATGTGGCAATGGGTCACTGACTGAGCAGCAACTCGCTTACCAGCTGCATCAATCTTCCTTCTCTCCCTGTCCAATGGAGGTGCATCGCCGGTGCCCTAGGTGCTGTCATGCTTGCGACCTGTATGGACCACCATGGAGTCCGGAGGGAGTTGTTCTTTGATGTATGAGGGGGTCTGAGGCAGAGGGTTTGTACTTTTTGGCCACCCTGATGTTTACAAGCTCCTTAAATACTTCAGGAGACGTTTTCAGCATTTCCTTGAGCACAGGGAGGAACTGGAGGGAGTGCTGGGTGAAGAACAGTCTCCATGAGGAAATCCTCATCCTTTTGGACCTTGTGCATCTCCTCATCCTTCTGGACCTTGTCCATCTCCTCATCTAGTGGTAAGTGGCAGTGTCATCTGGCAGGAATGGTTTGGCAGGGTACCAGGTCAGTGTCCCCAGGTGGGGGTCGACATTGTGGTTATACCACAGGTCATCATGGGGCTGAGAGTCAAATGGAACCTCATTGGAATTCCGTTGGTAAGTTGGACGCCCTAATCCTGGTGCTTTTTGGTCTTAGCTTCTGGTACAGGTTCTAGGACCCTCATCAAAAGTTAACTTCCTCTTGTGAGGGATAGTGGCCTTAGATTTTGACAAAGGATGGGTGAGGACCCTGCTGGATTTCAGGTTAATGAGGATTTGCTTCTGCCTGGCATCGAGCTCCTCCTATAGGCGCTGCAGGATAGGATGCTCCTGGTGCTCAGATGCAGAAGGGGATGGGGCTTTTGACACAGAAAATGGCTTCTGGCTCACTGGTGCTGAGGATCTTTCTGTGCAATGGAGTTTTTGGAGCCAAAGAGGGACTTGAGGGTATTTTCGATGTCAGCGCCGAAGGAGCTGTCAACGTCGAAGGTGTTGGCAGTGGGAGTCAGGTCTTATGCAGCTACTGCTGTGCCGAAGGCCAACTCTGAGTTGGACCAAAAGGGCTTATGTCAGTGGCGACCAAGGACTTTAGCCAGAGATGAATGGGAAACATAACTATGGGCTTCAGGGTATGACACCCAAATCCTGTGAGGGCGCTGCTCAGGCTGAGTTAGATGTCTGCGAGGTGGATGAGGGAGCAACTTAGTACTTCAGTCGATGTCTTCTGTGGTTGGACCTTGAGGACCGGTGGTACTTCCACTGTGGATTCTAAATGGGCGCTCCGATTGGGGCTGAAATGGAGAGGTTGCTCGCCCATGGGGCCCAGCTATGTCTCCTCGACGTCTCGGTCCCGATGAGGTCAAGGGTGTCATCTCCTTGTCATTGTGCCATTAGTCGTTGAGCGATTTGTCGATCGTGCCGGTGCTTTTATCGCTTTTTGGACTGGACGCCTCGTCGTGCTGCAGGGACAGATAAAGTTTGCAAACCTGGTTGTGGGCTGGCCAGTGATCCCTAATGCAACACTGGACAATATTGAAACTGAGTCATTTCTATCAAGTAGTCAACGTTTTCTAGGGAAAAAACAAAGGAGAAAGCCCCGAAAAGGGACAAGGGCCCTGAAGGATGCATCAAGTAGAACCTGGCTGGCCAAGCCTGACAAAAGTCACAACAACACTGAAAGAGCACGGATTGTTTTCACCACCAGGAATGGAGAATTCTAAAGCAACTGATGCAGAACACTGCAAAATGTTGGCTTCGAGCGCAGTGGAAACAGGTCCAAACCAGACAGCACAGAAAATCAGTCTAACATGGAGCTGATGCCCATGTGCATTACCAGTAATAGAAGTTACTATACCCTACGACTACAAAAACATCTTTGAAGACAAACAAGTTGCTGGAGTATGCATTCAGAGCGTGTTTATCTATAGCTACACATACCACAAACATTAGGTTCTTTCACCCCATCAACACAAAGCTTTACATATTGTACAAAACAGGAGGCTGCCAGGATGTCCCGTGGGGTCTCCGTTCATATACCTATGTCCTAAATGTACAGAGGAAGTAAAACAGATGACCTCAGAGCCATTCAAGACTTTGGAGGCAGCACACGTTTGGCCATCATGCTGTACTCTGTTATGGCTGCTGCAGTCCGTTTATGCCACAAGTCAAATCAAATCAAATCAAATCATTAACATTTATAAAGCGCGCTACTCACCCGTGCGGGTCTCAAGGCGCTAGTGGGAGGGGGGTTACTGCTGGAGGGGGGGGGGGGTCAACTGTACAGATGAAGAATTGTTGTAGGAAAATGCCACTGGTGGTATGGTCACCCCTACCTTTTGCCTAGTGTAGATGCCAGCTTTGATTGGAAGTGTGCTGGGACCCTGCTAACCAGGCCCCAGCACTAGTGTACTTTCCCTAAAACTGTACTTTTGTTTCCACAATTGGCACAGCCCTGGCACACAGTTAAGTCCCTTGTAAAAGGTACTCCTGGTACCAAGGGCCCTGTGGCCAGGGAGGGTCCCTGAGAGCTGCAGCATGTATTATGCCACACTCAGGGACCCCTCACTCAGTACATGCACACTGCTTTGCAGCTTGTGTGTGCTAGTGGGGAGAAAAGACCAGGTCGACATGGCACTTCCCTAAGAGTGCCATGCCCACAAACAACTGCCTGTGGCATAGGTAAGTCACCCCTCTAGCAGGCCTTACAGCCCTACAGCAGGATGCACAATATCACAGGTGAGAGAAAAGCTGCATGAGCACTATGTCCCTACAGTGTCTAAGTCAATTCTTAGACATTGTAAATGCAGGGTAGCCATTACGAGTATATGGTCTGGGAGTTTGTCATTACAAACTCCACAGCACCATAATGGCTACACTGAATACTGGGAAGTTTGGTATCAAACTTCTCAGCACAATTAACCCACGCTGATGCCAGTGTGGGATTTATTGTAAAATGCACACTGAGGGCATCTTAGAGATGCCCCCTGTATGTTAGCGCAACTGCTAGTACAAGGCTGACCGGTCTGTGCGAGCCTGCCACTTCCAGACGAGTTTCTGACCACATGGGGTGAGTGCCTTTGTGCACTCTGTGGTCAGAAACAAAGCCTTTCCTGGGTAAAGGTGCTTCACACCTCCCCCTGCAGGAACTGGAACACCTGGCGGTGAGCCTCAAAGGATCAAGCCTGGTGTTACAATGCCCCAGGGCACCCCAGCTAGTGGAGATGCCCGACTCCCCGGACGAGCCCCCACTTTTGGCGAAGTCCAGAGGGATATTGAGAAAAATAAGGAGGAGTCATTCCCTCAGCCAGGTTCACCCCTAAGGTGACCAGAGCTGAAGTTAACCACTCCTTGAGAAATCCTCCATCTTGCTTTGGAGGATTAGGACCAATAGGGATAGAGAAGTGCCGCCCCCCCCCATCCCAGAAGGAGTGGGCACAAGGAGGGTGTAGCCACCCTCAGGGACAGTAGCCATTGACTACTGCCCACTGATCCTAACACAACCCCTAAATTAAGTATTTAGGGGTGACCCTGAACCCAGCTCTTCAGATTTCCTGACGACCTCAAGAAAGAAAAAGGACTCCTGAGCTGAAAACCCTGCAGAGAAGAGAAGGAGACACCAACTGACTTGGCCCCAGCCCTAACGGCCCGTCTCCTACTTCGAAAAGTTGCAAGAAAAGAAGCAATGCGTCCTGCAGAACCAGCGACTCCTGAAAAGTCTCTAGGGGACTGCCTGCATCACAGAGGACCAAGAAACTCCTGTGGACAGCAGACCTGCCCAAAGAAAAGACCAAGAAACCAAGTTTAAAGGGACTCTCACCTCATTCCAGAAGCGTGAGTCCAACTACTCTGCACCAGACACCCCCAGCCCGTGTCCACAGAAACTATCCAAAGAGGACCCCCAGGCGACTCCGACAAAGTGTCCACCCTGGGCTGACCTCTCTGCACCCCCACGACGATGCCTGCAGAAGGAATCCCGAGGACCTCCCTGACCGCGACTGCCCGGGACAAAGATATCCAACACCTGGAGAAGCACTGCACCCGCAGCCCCCAGGCCCGTGAGAAACCGACCACTGGTGTAGCAACAACCAGCAGGCGGCCCTGATCCTTGCCCGAGAAGCCCCCCCGTGCCCTGCCTGCAGCGCCTAAGTGACCCCCGGGTCCCTCCATAGAGTTCTATTGAGAACCCAACGCCCTGTTGGCACATTGCACCCGGTCACCCCTGTGCAGCTGAGGCTGTGGTTTTAGTGCCTACTTGGGACACCTCCAGTACTCCTCCACACTCTCCTGGTCTGCCCTCTGACAACGCAGGTACTTACCTGCCAGCAGACTGGAACCAGAGTACCCCCTGTCTCCATAGGCGCCCACGTTATTTTGGCTCTTTTTTTTTGACCTCAGCACCTGACCGGCCCTGTGTTGCTGGGTGTTTGGGGTTGCCTTGAACACCCCAACGGTGGGCTACCTATGCCCCGGAGCCTGAACCTGTAAGTGTGGTACTTACCTCAGAAACTGTACTGTACTTACCTCCCCCAGGAACTGTTGACAATCGCAGTGATCACTTTTAAAATCCCTTTTTGCCATTTTAATAAAAACTGCGTACAATATTGATTCTATTCAAAGTCCTAAGTATTACTTAAAGTATCTTTCATTTGATGTACTTACCTGCTAAATGAATCTTGTGGTTCTAAGAATAAATTAACAAAATAATATTTTTCTATATAAAAACCTATCAGCCTGGAGTAAAGTCATTGAGTGTGTGTTTTCACTTATTCCTTGTGTGTGTACAACAAATGCTTAACACTACCCTCTGATAAGCCTAACTGCTCGACAACACTACCACAAATAGAGCTTAATATTATCTATTATTGCCTCTGTCTAGCCTCTTGGGGAACCCCTGGACTCTGTGCACACTATATCTCATTTTGATATAGTATATACAGAGCCAGCTTCCTACAATTGTGAACAACTTTCTACTGAACCTTTGTCCTCCTTCGTGTTTAATGCTTTATCATGACTTCCGCTGAGTCAGCAGAGCACAGAATTCAAACTGATCCCTATTGCAGTTGGGCTTAGGTGGCAGCGCTTTACCCTGGTGTTAACCACATTGCTGCCTCTAGGTTTTTATAAAAACAGCAAATCTTTACTCTGGATAGGAGATGGGAACCTACTGTTGAACCTATTTTAGGTTGATTATTGGGAAATGGATGGAAACGGAACAGATGTTTTGGAAGAAATGGTGCAGTAAGTGCAGCAAGAGGCTGCAAAGAATCCTAGACTTAATAAATATAGTGGGGCTCATAGGGCACATCTGCTTCAAAAAAATATGTTAATCAATTTCTCAATCAATTCGTTCAATTGGTTTGAGGAATAAAATAAGGTGGGAAACTTCTTGCACAAAGATATCACAGGAGTGGCTAATCTGAGCTATAAAATCAAAAAAAGATTTGTGAACCAGACGCATGGTGGTGATTAAGCTTGGTGCTCTTTTCCAGTAGTTTCTACCAGTCAAAGTTTCTGAATTATGAAGATATCAGTAATACTTTACAGGTGCCAATTTTGTGGATGAAGGGAAATCATTCAGAACTTTTCTTTGTTGCAATTGAAAGAAATATTTTGTCTTCCCAGTTTAAGGATAATGTGTTCCATTTATTCATGTAGATTTAAACTGCATATTTAAATTCTGCCCAGGCTGATTTTCGGACAGTGGGGCACCCACAGCACTGCCCATCACACCCTATTCAGTTTGCCACCTTAACTCAACTTTTTGCAAGATGCATGTATGATAATACAGGGCCTCCAGGAAGCCCTGGTATTCTGCGAGTCCTGCATAACACGACTCCTCGCTGATTATATTGCTTTCTACTTGCATTTTGTGTTGTCAAATTTCACTAGGTAATTAAACAATATACAGGAATTTTCATCTAAGGCAGATTAGAGGGTCAGCACAGATTTTTTGAAAATACCCATGAATGGTCAGAACTTTGCCCTGAACTCGGGGGTAAAGATTAGTTAAGACTCCAGGAAGTACTTTGGTGCTGGGTTTCTAAAGACAGGGGAGCATGCCTTGATTTATTTGCAGTGGTACTTTTGCTTGGTGCCCTAATTAATCCTACTAAGATGATACAGTTCCTCCTTACTATCCCACAGACTGTAGGAAACTGTGTAGCAATTTAAATCAAAGGGGTAGAATAATGATTGAAAACATTCTGTAAATTTTAAGGAGGGTGATGACACCAGTTTCATAATACTATTGCAGAAATTACAGACTCCCTGAGCGGGAGAATGAGGGAATGCATGAGCAAGTCTCTCACCTGTGGAAATCCTACCTCCACTGTCCAGCAAAGATTAGAGTGGTCTTTAACATATTAATTCTAAAGTTCAAGTGTTTACATGAATCTGACCAATCGTACCGCACACAGCAAATCTCCTTATGCTAACCTCCTACATTCCATGGACTGCAGTATTTTTATGGCCCCACAAATAAAGTGTATAAGAGACCTTGCATTTGGTGGTGCCCAAATTAAGGAACAAACTAGTATTGTCTATTTATGGGGAGTAGATACCTGCCTTTCAGAAAAAAATTACCTTTTCTGAAACATACTTATTATAAAAAAAATAAAAAATAAAAATCTTGGAAATTCAAATGGGCTCCTTTCGTTTTCAGCACTCGAGGTGAAATATAGACTACTGCAACCAGGGAGTTATTTTTAACGCATGTAGATGAGGAGTCACTTTATAGCCTAGCGTTCAAGATGTAAATGGTCTCACTTTTGAACACACTTGTGAAAGAACAATTGGGTAGATTCAACTTACTGAGTTTATGCCCATTCAAATCTGTTTACAGAGCTAGTAAATTAATTTGTTAGTTAGGCATAGAGGAGATGGAAATGTCACCTGCTAAGGAGAATGATTTTTATAAGCATTTTCTACCGGTTAGCTTCAACCTATTCAGTGTGTACTTTTATTCGGTATACCAATTTCAGACAACCCAAAAAAAGTATGCACACAATATCCAAGGAATGCTCTGATATATGTGCTAAATGCAATCCCTCCCCAGAAAGTTGGAAACACCGTATGAGTAGGGATTCCTTATTTAAACAATGTGTTGGCTGAGGCAATGCACACTTTTTAGTTAAGTCTTGGGTGTGAAAATTAAACCAAACCATCCCACAAACTATTTGGAGCTAGAAAATATTAATCTCTGTGGATGAGTTAAGGAAACCTGTTCTATTTGGTTTTTTTTATGCAGTTTGTTCAAATCCCAGAAACAGAGGTCTCAGATCTTTCAATCCGGTGCACATGGGTTTTCTAAACAAAGTAGATTATGCAATCTATATTCTATCGCGAAAGGAAATGTTAAAATGTACGGGGATTGGCCTGGCTTTTATGAAAATTACATGCTACTAGGATGAGAGTGAATAAGCAGATTGATATACTCTGGAGAACTAATACTCTTATCAAATATTTTGTAAATGAATGCAAGGTTATCCATTTTTTTTTTTTTTTTTTTTAAATCATTGCACTTTATAGCTACTGCTGAGGTCCCTCGTGTTTGCAGATGGGCCTTGCTGAGCAGGTCTGCAAAATTGTTGTTTACTACCGTGAGGTGTTCCGCTATTAGGGCTTTATGTCGAATGGTCCAATGCCAGACTGCATGTAGTAGCTTGAACAACGGTGGCACCTGCACGCCCTCATTTTCAAAGTGAGAATACTGTGGTCCTTTTGTTTATGTGAATAAGCACACAGTTTTGCTGTGAACCAGTCTGCACAACACTTAGCCCTTTAACTAAACTACAGTTAGTTCTAGCACACTGATGTGTAGGCTTCGTTGCTGAGGAGACCACTGGTCTTCGATTGTCAGTTGGCCCAAATGAGCTCCCTGTCCTGCGAAGAATGAATCTGTTAATGGTCAGGTGCAGCTGACTGTTGAGAAAAGACCGGTCCAGTAACAAGTTTTTGTTGTTTCACAATAATAGTTTGTGCTGATCTCAGGGCACCATCAACACTAGATCATCCCAATGATCAGCTGCTTATGTCCTTTGTCTAGCAAGGCACTCTGGTAAAAGCACAACTGAGGATTTCTTACTACTGCAAAACAAGATCTAACATTCTCAAAGGTTTTCATTCTCACTGTCAGAGGACAAACATCTGGTAAAGTAGAACCAACCTCTTCTTGTTGTTGAGATAGACTTTGCCTCTTCCCTATTCACTAGAGCTCCAAAAAAGTGGTGCATTTGTTGGGGAGTGAGGTGAGGTTATTTTGCACTGATGGCGAATCCTGATCTGTGGAGAAGTGACACTGCTTGTTCGGTATGAATGACTTGGCTCCTGCCTTTTCCCAGATATGTTCAGGTACACAAAGACATGCATGCCATTACAGTGAAGGTGTATCGACACCCTTGCCATCATCTGAATACCCATGGTGCTGTCATCCTTCCAAATGGTAGTACTTTGACTTGATAACGCTTTCCACTTAACACAAACTTAAGCTAATGGTGATGTGCTAGTTGGATGAGGAAGTAGGTTTTCTTGAGAACATGTGTCGTCAGGTAGTCCCCAACAGAGATCCTGGGAACGACAACTTGTTGTTTTGTTATTTTGAAATGCTCTAACATCATGTAGTAATAGAGCAGTCGAAGGTCTAAAATCAGTTGCAAAGTTCCATCTTTCATTCGGATACAAAAGTACAAGAGGTAAATGCCTTGTTCCCAATGAATTGTTGAGACTGGTTCCATCACTTCTTTCTGAAACAATGTCTCCACTTCCTCTTGTAGCAGCTTTGGAGGTCTTGACTGATGCTCCGGCAGCATGGTGGAATAATGAGTGGAGTAGTGTGAAACTGCAGGCAATAGCTGTGGGCAATGATGGAAAGTAGCTAATAGTATGAGGTTATCTCTTCTAACAATGGCTAGATATAACCCATACTTGTGTCCCAACAGGTGGTGTGTGAGATCAGGGGGCAATGTGTGGAAGGCCACATCTTGATGGCTAAGGTACCCTAAGTTTGGATGCCTCAACATTTACTGCAGCAGTTGTCCCGGAAGAATTGGTTGCCTGACTCTCCTAAAAGACTGCTGTGGTTGGTACCATGGGTATTGAGATGGCCGCTGAATTGGCTCCAGATTGTGCTTGCTGCCTCCTAACATTTGACTAGGTAGGCTATGTATGGAGTGTCCTCACGTCTTTAGCAGTGTCAGTATCTTTTGAATTTGTTTTTACAGCACTGTGTATGATTAACGGCTGAAAAGGTGCCCTCTTTTAAAGTTTACACTTAGGAGGTGTAGCTGGACTGCTGGTCGGAATCCAAAGTATTAGCTAGACATGCCGTCGAACACTGGGGTTCATTTCACTGAAGGCAGAATCATATGTGGCCAGGGCACACCTAATGCTGCCATTTGATATGATCTTCATCTCTTGGACGAGTTCTTTCCTGTAAGACTCCGTAAGGTATTTTATCAGCTTCTCCATCTCATCCAAGTGATACGAGCCATATTGTAATAGCATCCCCATCGAACTGGCTGTTTGCCATCGAGTAGCAGCACCCACAGATACATTTTTGCCAACAGCATCAAAGCACTTGCTCTTTTTTAGCCAGAGGAGCATCACCTGCCCCGGTGAAAGCCCTCGTTCATGCCAGTAAGTAAGCTTCCACAGAGCCCTCATGTAAACAAGTCCACTGGCACTGCCTTGCAATTTTTCTTGACTGTTGGTGTGCCCACTCTGGTCCTGACAGAGTCCTTAAAATTCTTGGATGAGCATTTTAGTACACATTTTAGCATGGACAGATACTGAAATAAATGCTCTATTTTGAGGTTTTTGATGCAGAAGTTCTCCTCTTTATCAATAAAATCCAGTTTTTACTTGCAGTGGTCTGCTGCATGGTGGATTACTGTTGTGTTAATTGGATTTGTAAAGCATGGCATATCACCCAAAGGTACCCAAAGAGCTAAACTTACTGAATGATACGAGGTGCTGTCATCAGGTGGAAAAGGATTGACTGGATAAGGTTCTAAGGAAGGGTCTTTGTCCTCTGCGAGATAGGTGCTTATATTCATAAAGCTAATGAAAGTCTCCCCACTCCTACTAGAGTTGATGAAACCTGAGGACCGTATTGGTCAAACAGCACAGATAAAAAGGAGATTATTCTCAGAGATGTTTAGCACTTGCTAAATTGAAAACTAAACTACGTAGCAGGAGACTCTCATGGAAATGGAAAGTATCAGCAGTGAGACAAACTCCTGGAGGCATGTAGAATACAAGACAGCCTCCATAACAACACTAGCAGTGCAACAAGACACTTTTACATAAATGATATTCAGCTCACCTACAAGTCTCCTCACCTGCATCCAAAAGTATCTGTACAACATCGGTCTTCCCACACAGAGCAGCTTCATGCAGAGCACTGCCCTTTTCAGTCTGTAAAATAAAAGGAGAGCCAGAGGTGAGAAAAACAACATATAATCATTCACCTTGGATTCAACAGAGCAAGGACTCTTTACCTAGGGTTTCAGTTGTTACAGCAAAACCTTCACCACAGTGACCCATATCTGGAGGGCCTCATTGCAAAAGCTTAATCCTACAGCACAATCTGATCCCAGAGGACGAGCACGCACCTTCCATACATCACAACTTTGGCACTATCACTTTCAAATACTCTTCAGATGCCCTTCTTACCTGATAATTGATGTCCATTCCAGCATCTAAAAGGACTTTGACCACCGCCTTATGCCCATTGCGCGCAGCCAGGTGCAGGGGAGTGTGCTTCTTAGTGTTGCAGCTGAGAAGGTTCGGATGGGCATTGAGCAGCATCTTCACCACCTCCAACCTCCCATATAGGGCAGCTAGATCGAGGGGTGTCTCAAACTTGTTGTTCCTCATGGTGGGGTCAGTCAGCTCCTCCAGCAGGACCTTCACTACCTCAGTGTGTCCGTACTGAGCAGCACAGTGCAAAGCGGTCTCATTGTCATTGTTCTAAGGAAGGATCAAAAGAACAAAAGAAAAAAACTTCAAACGGAAGGATCAATTGAGACCTGGCCTGCTTCAGCCTGAAAATGACTGAAAGCGCTTATGTGTATATACTGGTGAGAGATAATCTAATACCAAGAGACTGCTAATGCAAATATTTAATTAAAACAGTCTTTTTCGTGTTCTCTCTTTTTAATCTCTTTAGTAGCAAAACAGCTCAGATCTCCCATCATTTGGCCACTGAGCTCTTTATTCAAAATAAATTTGTGAAGTGTCAGTTGTAGCATGACCAATCTGTTTGCCTACACTGCTTATTGCTCTTTTAGTGCTTTTTCTTGTTCAGTACTATCTCTAATCCATGCAAACACCTAATCCTTCTGTACAGAGACATCAAATAATGAAAGACTACTCAGTGCTCTTAATATCACAAACTCCGTTTTCATCCTAAGTGACTTCTCTTTATTAACTTTCAACATATTAAGGGACACCTCTACTACCAAAAACCTTAGAATCCTTTCTTAAAGCACATATTGGTGTCTCATTGATCCCAAAGTCACCCCAGTGCCCCCATCAGTTATTACATCACAATCACATAAAACACCAGATACCACTTATTGCTATCACAATTATACTCTGCTCAGTCTTCAAACCCCTTCATTATTTTAAACTATAATCTTTATCTTTTACTCAGATCCCTACACCCAATAGTCTAAACCGAAGGGCCAGTTAAAGCAGTATTATTCAGTTACTGCAACTGATCCAATGCCCTGAACAGCTCCAATTAATCATATGCTGCAACCACTACTAACTCGAAGAAAACCATATGTGGCCAACACTTTTGTACTGGAACGACTGTTAATCCATAGACCCTAAATACTCCTATTTCTCCTGAAATGTGATCTCTAGTACAAAAAGGCAGTGCTCTGATTTTCTTGCATTACGAGACTTTTCAGCCTCCCACACCTCCTTCAGGTCTTTAATTCCTAAATACCACTCACAGACCTCGTTCTCTACTGCAAACCTATTTCCTATCCCACAACTCAATAACACCCCACATCCTTTCTCTTCTATTAACTCTCAATTTCTTAAATCACACTCTGACTGTACTTTAACTCAAAGCTCTTCCACAGTGTAGCCTCTGATCAAAACAAGCGAATTAATGTGCCAAGGTCGTTTACAAAGAAAGCAGACTCAAGATTTCTCCTACCAAACTGTTAAACGCTTGTTCACATCCTCAAGAAAATGTCACGTCATCTCACGGACCCCAAAAGACTGCGAAACGATGGAACTGCATTGTGGACTTAAGAATTTCAGTCATTTTCAGAGCTTTTTTTAAGCAGGCAATTTCTCTTTGGGTTGGATGTGCTGCTCTGCTCCATCACTTTTGAAGCTTCCGGTCTTAAGGCAGATAGTTTCAAGAGACTAAGATCTAAGAGCATTACATGCAGCTTGCAGGAAAGTGGGGTGAAGGAAGCAGAAATTGCATTATAGGCTAGGACTTCACAACTGAGAAAAACAAATCACACATTTGCTAGTTATAGAGCCAAGCAAAAATGTTGTCTGAAAGAAGGATGGAAAAAGCAAAAAGCAGTCTGACAGAAGGAGAAACCACCACTCTTAAAACCACAGCAAAGTTGATCAGGAGAAGGAGTGCAAGGTAAATCCAACACCCCTGCCTTAGCTCAGCTGTCTGATAAACCACCCCAATGGATCTCACAATACCCTCCTACTAAGAATAGCTCTTGTATTCTTTTTGCATAACCACAAAGTTCACAGATGTAAAATTCACTTAAATGGCAAGCAAAACTACCATAGTTTAGTTGGCTTGCCACGGAGGAAGTAAAAGTTCCTTGAAAATAGATGAATTCCAATAGAAAGAGCAAATAAGTGAAATTAGGTCTTCCTCTCTCTCAAACATTTCCTCAAGGTTGCAGGAAAATGCAGTCAGCTTTTAGGCCTTACAGGTCCTGTGGATTTTCTTTTCTATGATCATTTGCCAGATCTTGCAATTCTTTAGCCCATAAAAGGAACCCATTTCGTTGGGCGTGATTCTTTGCACCCTTGCTGCTGACCTCAAAGGCTAACTGCTAAGGAGAGGTGGGAATACATTGCACCATTTATTGTTTCAGAATTTGAAAGGGACATAGGAAGTGAGGAAGTTACAGGCATTCTACCGCTTTCCTAAAACAGAACCCACGCACACAAAATTAGACATGCAATATAGTTCAACTGGGTATTTCTCTGCATCATCTCACACCACTGTGCATCCATGGGAAGGTCATGAAAGAAGGGAAGAGACCAAGGAAACAGATAGGAAAAGGAGGGGTGCAGCTACGAGGGTGCAACTACAGAATATTGGCATGAATGTGTACGAGGGACTCAAACATCCGGAGGACCCAAGGAAAACTAGTGGCAAACAAGCGTGTTCTTTAGTGGCAAATGACCTGTACAAATGTGCGTTGGACAAAGGACAGAGTGTAAATACACATCACAGCCAGGATGGGTACTAGAAGTCAGCGAGAGGTAGGTTTACATGCCTGTGATGAGAGTTTGGACACTTGGACACTTGTGATCTCACTGGCCACATGCAAGCAACAGAGGACATGAATTGTAACAAACACGCAGGTCTAACACGTACAAAGAGGAACACGCAGACTGACGGTGAGAGAGAGTGACTGTGCCTTTAAAAGCATTATCCACAAAAATTGCAAACATTTAGCTTGGCAAAGCAAAGATCACAAACATCAGTGTATGCCACTTTACAGTGCTCTCAATATAATGACATCAAATGCGCATTCAGATTTTAGTTCTGGAAGCTTTTAAACTGAACTCATTAATCAGCTTTGGCAAGAAGACTGCAGACCACAGAGGAAGCTTAAGGAGATTTCTGAGGTGGAGAGATGTGCTGATATGGCAGAGGGATAGTTAGTGCAAGAACATTATAAATGAGTTGCCCTGACCAAGGCAGGTAATGTACTGACAGAGTAACAGTGCCCCCAGCACTCAGTCCATCAGAGGCAACCTATTAGAATGCAACCGATATACCCTTATAGGCGGGATAGCTAGAGAGAGACAAAAAAAGCAAGAACTCAATCTTAACAACAGGGCCTCTTCCATGCCTTTCATTTGCACATAGTTGTTTTACTAGAGGGACCCACCCGAGGTAGCATGTGTGTCAGCGAGTCACTTGGCCCACTACCCTATTGACTCTGCACCATGGCTGGCTTGACAGAGCAGCTGTCCCCAGACAATCATGTGAGAATCACCAGGGGAGAGTTTGGCTTCGGCCACATTTTGGCAGCCAGGAAAAGAGTACATGTTCTGATTGGGAAGACGCTGTATGCTTTCACAAAAAGGGTTTGCCCTCCACAGGCCCGTGATCCATTTTTTTTTTTTTTTTTTTTAAATCCATCTGCCTGAGGTTGAACTGCCAGGGACACAACCACGACACTGTCGTGCTATTAAGTGTCTTAAATAACTCTATAATTTGTGTGTTTTTCATCTGGCAGCAGCACAGATGGAATAAGGGCAGTCATTAAATTACAAAGATTCCTAGGTCTGGCTAGACATTGCAACCTTCACCTGACTTTTTAACTTATACCAATATTATTCTACAGTTCTTTGCTTCCACACAAATACATATTGATTTCAATGCTAGCTATGGGTAATGCTTCGTATAATACAACATTCTTTTAAAGCCAGGCCAATTAGCACGGCCACTGCCCGTATTTGTATGAGCTTGAATCTCTAATCCAGAGAGGATCGAGGTCGGAATTTTATACAGCGGAATTGGCACTTCAAGTCTAGTTAGGAAAGGCCCAAAGTGCTCCTCCTTTCAACATCCAATCTGTCTAGTGAATGAAGGGGAAACGCACAAAGGGTTGGTAGCTGAGCCTGGAAATGGTGGGGTGAGCCTTTTAAATCTATTAGGACAGAGGCCTCCTGATCTGTGTGTAAAAATAGTGTGAACACATTTACTCAGAAAGCATATCCTTTATTCGTTTTATATTACTCTGTCAGGGAATGCACCAGCGTACTCATAGTTAAATCAGACTTATAATAGGAAAGGTATTTTTGTTTCATAAACCTGCAAAAAACTTTCCATAAAAATGGTTCATTCAGTTTGGCTCCTTCATGGAAAGTTTGCACTGATTTGTCAAGTAAGTGTCAAGAAAACAAGGAGTTAGGGGTGGCAAAATGTTGGCCTCTCATTTTAATTACCATAGGGACGTATTCTCACTGATAAGGGAAAAAGAGCTGAATGGAATAACATCAAGTTTGGCATAAAGTTAGAACTTCACTTAGTGACTTTTTTTGGTTATTTGGTGTAAATCTATTGTTTAGTTTGAGAAATTAGCATTTAGCAAGTGTTCACATAGGCATGAAGGTATTAAACAGAAACAAGTTTGTGATACCTGCACCACTGGTGTCCAGATGTGCTCCGATTGACCAAGTTAAAATGACTGGTCAATCCTCTTTGGCTGGCCACAACATGAACTATACATTATGGCAGCCATTACAGAACTTGGGAGTTTGGTTAATGCATCCTGATAATTACTTTAAACATAAGGGTGCATGGAAAGCACACCATAACTGCCAAGGACAAGTTGATGGCAGAGAGAAGTGGGGAGGATATAGCTTGAGTGGCTCGCTACAACATGGACAACATGTTGTGGCAGCCATTACAAGACTAGAGTACATGGTCCCCAATGAAATACATTACAGTTTTTGAGCCTCACGGAAAAACAAAAACGTATGAAGGGTGATAACAGATATTATTTACTAAGTAAATCATTTGTAGGTGGTACCCTGATAATTTTAGGAACTGTGGTGTGTTCTATAGTGATTTTATCCAGTGCAAAAATGGTGCTCCTCTGTTGGGATTTGATTAGCCAAGTTAAGAAAACAGTTTTCTCTCATGGTTTTTTCACGTTACGGAAGAACTCCAGAAGTTAAAATGGCAGCAAATGTTTGATAAATTCATGCTATTCTCCTCAGTCATATGACAAAGTCTGCTATTCTAAGTAAAGAATGTACATCCAACAGCAGCCAGTAAGTTGATTTCCCCAATGTTCTAATGCAGTATGACTACAGCGTTCTAACAATCTAGAGTGCTAATATTTGGTATTTAAGTAATCAAAGTTGTAAAACTGAAAACACGTCCTCCAGGGTATGCTGCAGCAAATGAACAAAATGAGGGGTTTCTTTCTGTCATGGAAATAAAGGCTTGTGATCTAGAAAGCTAAAATGAGGGCATATTTTCTATAAATTCTCAAATATCTTCTTGATCAATGTTAGGAAACAAGTCTGATATGTTGAGAGAATCATGTACTTTCAAAACCAGCCGCAGCCTGTCAGTTGAATCCATACTGTTCTACTGCATCTTCCCCACAGTATTTTAACAACTAGATCAGTAACATTCTGTATTTACGGAATCAAAGAAGTAAAACAAAGTATTTGCTACAGAGAATATTGCAGTAAGTGAAGAAATTGATTTTGTTTGGTAGCAGAAAATCTGGTTAGTGACCGAGAAAGCTCAAATGAGAACATTTTCTATGAATTCTCAAATGTTTTCCTCAACCATGCCAATAAAACATAGACATGCAGGGAGAAACGTACTTCCAACACAGGCAGTAGTCGGTCAGTTAACTCCCTAGTGATCAACTGCAGCTTCACCACAAAGTTCTAAAGAACACCTAGTGTGCTAACATTTTGTATTCAACACAAAAGTGAGGCACTCCTGACTGCCATTTTGTTAGAATAGGAGCGATTGAATTTAAATTATTTCCTGGGGAACAGGCTGAAACAGATGAGCACTGACATGTTAATATAGGTATGAAACCATTGGGTTAAAACACAAGAGGAGTATAGGTTTTTAGTATTTTGAGGCATAACATTTCAAATTCGATAAAAAATAGTTAAAGAGGGTGATGTCAGGGGCCTGGCCGGAGCTCGCAAGATGATGGGCATTTTTTCCTGAGCTACGGACAATCAGGCAGTTACTTTCTTAAAATCCTATTCAGCAGGAGCACATCCGCACATGCTTGACCCTACAACTGACTCGGGTGGTGCACTAAGGCTGGTGGGGAGTTTGAGGAGCAGCACACCAGAATTGGAGTCACTCAAGCCTCATGACAGAGAAGATCGTCGCCCAGCAGGCAGTGAGATTGTACCACAGGACCTCTTACTGGAGGAGAAGAGAGTCGAGAACGTAGAGCAACGGCTGTGGCTTCTTCAGGTGTGGTCCAGCTGCCTCTGGCATGACAATGGGGGTGGGGGGAGGGGGGGGGGGGGCTGAGATCCGGGGTCCGCCAGTGGTGAGTGGAGTCCCCCATATCCTGTGCAGCAGCCCTGGGCCTAGCTACATAAGACTCAGCAGGGTCTCAAAGGAGCACGGGGAAGCCCCTGCCTGGTTGACCTGTGGAAAGCAGAGTAACTACATGCAGGATGCCAACCTCACCAACCCCTTAAGGTTTCACAGCCGATAACACTTGTAGCCCTCTCTCAGGTGGACAAGTGCACCAGGTCCTGGCGGAGCTGACTGGAGCTGCACGTGCCACTCGATCTCGGAGTTGGTGGCATAGACGCATGAGATTCCTCCTGCCTCCACATCCTTCGCCAGCGTGAGGAGGTGGTAAGCTAAGGCCCCCTGCTTTCGCCGACATCTGTACTGGGCCTGGTTGGAGGGTGTGGGAACTGAACAGCAATCTGAAGGGCCCCGAGAGAGCTGAGCAAGGTGCGGCAGCCACTCCGGAGGTCTTGAAACTCTGCATTGTTGGCGGTCCTCATCTCTGTGAGGGGCAGGGGGCATTTGGTTGGATCCTGAGGAGGGAGGGGGATGATGACTCAGCGTGCCAGCTGGTCACAGGGCTTGTGAGTCTGAGGTTCAGATTCCCCTCTCTCTCTCTTTCTCCAACCCACACCTTACAGCTGAGGTGTATATCTATTGTGAGAGTGAGAACAAGGGGACCCCAGCCCTCTAATCCCACACCAGGGATGACAAAAGACAAGACCATGGCACCAGACAGGCAAAATTGAACAATTGTGCCAACATGCTGCAAGAGGGGGCTGATGAGGTTGACATGGCATTGGCAGTGAGACAGAGTAATAGAACTCCTGTTGAGGAACTGGGTGCAAGGAACTTCACAAAGGTCATTCTGAAAGCAATAGCAGATACCCAACAAGCCACAGATTAGCTCAGTGCAATGCCATCTTGCTGCGGTGATGCGGAAGGACATATCTCCACCCTGAAGAATGTAATCAAAGCCATAAGAACTAATCTGCATACACTTACCAAGACCAATTTGGAACAGTGTGATTGTATTGAGGTCACAGAAGGGAGCTCCCACCGCAATAATTTGAGGTTTGTGGGTTTCCCAGAAGAAGATGATCCAACGCAATGTTTGGAGCAATGGCTATAGCAACATTTCCCAGAAGTGCAGTACTCCTCCTACTTTCTTATCAAGAAGGCACACAGGGTGCTGGACCTGTAGCCACTTCCTCAAGCGTCTCAGCGCACAATAATTGCCCACTTTCTCAACGACAGAGAATGCAACGTGATGCTGCGCTTGGTACAATTGAAGGAGAGCTTAGACACACATCTACCACTATCCAGATTTTCCGAGATTACACAGAGTTGGTACAGCGACAAAGAAGATCCTTCGACCAAGTGAAGGTGAAACTGAGAGCAATGGGCCTGCGTTATATGTTGCTATTCTCAGCTAAATTAAAAGTCCTGTTGAAAGATCAAGCTCATTTTTTTGAACTGCCAGAACATGTTTGGGCATGGCTGAAGGAGCAGCCGGGGATCTCTGGGGCTGCCTTCTTTGTAACCAGAGCGCAGCAGTCCATGTAGGTCCCTAAGTTGCAGTGAAGACGCACATGACACTGATCACACCCAAGGAAGTAAAGAAGGGGTTCAGATCAAAAACATGGAAAAGCAACGCAGGTCCCTGACCCCCAAGAGGTGGGGCTGGGGTCCAGGGAGGAGGAAAGACCCGAGAACCAGGGCTCAGACGGTGAATCGTAACCCAAACTTGAAGGTGGCAATAAAGACAAGTGAAGTATGTATGGGGTTGGCTAACCTCTCCTCCAGTAGCCAGAACCCTGGACTGCACAGGTGCTGGCCCAGGCAGGATTCTGCCCCATTCCTGCTGTCATGCACGGAGAGTAATTTTGCTTCAGATTCTTCAGTGCCGACAAATCTATAAGGGCCCTCACGATCATCCTACCATGGTGACTCACCGCACTGTCCCCTTAGAGTTTTAAGTTTTTATGTTTTCATTTATTCTTTCTTTACTTAAAAGGATGGTTTGACTATGTAGAGGTGACAGATGCTTCATGGGTCAAAATACAGGGCGGAAAGGGCCTGGGGAGGGTGTGGGTTATGGTTTTGATGTACTGTGGCTGGTTTTACTTTTGGTTCTTTTGTTCACTTGACAGCAGAAATTAATCACTAAAATGGTATGACGCCCAAGATAGCTAAGAATTCACAAGATGCACACAGAGGGGAATTTTGCATATTGGCTTGGAATGTGAATTGCCTGAATGATAAAATCAAATGTGGGGGGATTATGTCATATAAAAATCACTACACCCCATATGTTCTCCTCTTGCAGGAGACTCAAATATTGGGCACATGCTATGGGTTCCTCAGCCAACATGGATACACCCAGGTCTACCACTCGGGGTTCATTAAGGTCAAGAGGGTTGGCCATGTTGCTATGCATGACATTTCTACAATTAGTGCAGCAGGTCTTCACAGATGACCAGTTGGTTGTGGAACACCGGTAAGGGAATCCGTAGACTATTGTGAGTGTGAATTCACCCAATTTGCTGCTTAAGATCACACTATCTGCCCTGACTCTACCGTTGACCAACACCACCGCCTGGATGACTATAGTAGGTGGGGCTTTGAAGTAGTGGATCCATTTTATGGCACAGTGGGTCTACATGGTCATGCCAGACACCCAACTTCCAGCAGTGGGTATCTACGATTGAGTTAATTGACACTTAGCGCATCCACCACATGACCGCTGGACAATTTACGTATCACTCCCCAGTCCACAATACACATTCCATACAAGGGTGCCCTCTCTCACCTTTATTTGTTGTTATAATAGGACCCTTAGCTGAAGGGATCTGCATGGATGCCCAGCTCTGGGGGTATGAAGTGGGGGCTGGGCCATGAGGATAGAATATCATTATATGCTGCAACATGTTGCTCTATACAGGAGTCCGACATCTCGCTGCAGAGAGTGTTGGAAATCCTTAAAATGAATGGTGACGCTTTGGCTCTGCAAGTGAATTGAATAAAATCAACATATTTCCCTCTTATCTGAGACATTCCCTCAACCCACCTACAGGTAGAACAAGAACTTTTTAGGTTTTTGGGGATGGAAATAACTACTTCACATACTAGAAGTGAGGAACTGAATATCGCCACACTGACCATTTTTTAAAGTGGTACTTTCCCCCTGCCTGCTCAATACATTCCAAAATTAGCAGCATGCACTGACACCTCAGTTTTTCACACTATCAGTCAGAGATTTCTGGTTTCCTGTGGGTAGGGCAGTCCTGTGGGTCTCCTCGCTAAGTGTTGTACTCCATTTGAAGTCAGCCTTGGCTGGGTGGATATACAACTCTAATACTTGGAAGCACAGATGATCCCAATTAATGAATGGCAGCACTGTGATGGACTGGACCCTCATGCAAAAGTTAAAGCTTCCCCAACAGAGCGCCATGGACGTATTCACATGCTATACGGAGGAAGGGTCCCCAGCTCCCTCTCCCAAATCTTAATTTGCTGAGTCCCTGCAATGAGGTCCATCAGGTGCCATGACACTCTCACAGAGGTGACACCACTATGGCAAGGCCCAAGACTCCCACAGGTTGGGTGCCTACAGGGCTTCTGACAGTGAGACCTAATCAATGTCGACAGCGGGGGATGGATGATTGCATGATCATATGAAAACCTTTCAAGTCTTACTGGCAGAGTTCTCACTGCAATGCCTCCCACTTATTTTGCAACCTTCAGCTGCGACATGCCCTGGAAGTCTATAGTGACAACCTATGAGTAATTCAAGACAGCATTTCCTTAGAAGACAAGCTAATACTGACAAAGTCGGAAAATATCAGTATCTCAATTTACCAATCTCTCCAATTGTACTTCAATGCCTACCCAATTTACTCAACATCAGAATGACTCATGAGAGATGTTGTCAAAATGGGAATCTAACAATAGCGGAATACGATGGGGGGGCTTGATGTTATTCTTTATTGTTGGCTGGGAGATTCTGTACTGAGTGGTGATGACCACCTCTTATTTTGGGCTGCCTTTCATCTCCATAGTGTTTTACTAAGGCTATCCATCAGGCACAGGAACTGAAACCATCTGATGATGGTAGCGGTTTCCTGATAACGTAAAGGCTTGTGGAAACCTTTCTCCCGACAGAGCCTTACTAAGGGTGAAATTGGTATTGGGTTGCTTGTGTTCTGCGCCAGGAAGGACCTGGCTTGGAAGTTCAGATTGGACTGTTTCCATTGGAGCAAGGTCAAGATTGATGTGCATATGAATGGGTCCAAACTGAGGTGGTAGGGTGAGCAAAAAAAGTGGACTGTAACGCAGCATGAGTAATTACCAGTGGCTGAGATTATTTCAAAAATTCCAACTATAACTTTTTTGTATACTTCAGTGAAACTTTTCTCTATGCCTCCATCCTTCTTTGTATCCGTGACAGCAGACTGCCATGAGGAAAAAAAAAAAAAAACTTCCAAAAAAGGAATTTGTTCTCTCTCTCCACATTTACCGTATATAACCCCTATCACTACTGAGGTCATTTATTTATTCCGTACCTATGAAAAGCACTTTGATGCTCTGGAGTCCACACTGTATAAGAACTACAACAATAAATACATTAATAAAAGGGGTTCTATTATCATTTTCACTTGGCTGTAGGTATGCTTTTGCTGCTTGAAACGTTTCTGGTCTCGCATGCGCTGCATGATCCCACCAGCTAGTGGTTGCATCCATAGGACTCACTGGCGTCGACCATACACACACAATGCCATGGACATAATTTCCATTTTAGATTCCTTTTTCCCCACAATTATGTGTGGAGGTGTGTGAGAGAAGTTATAGGGTACAACAAAGAAAAAAATTGTCAAGTCAACTGTGAGTACAAGTAGCTAGAATGCTAGCCAATAGAGTTTCATCCTCACTGCAAAAGAGGGAAAGGTTTTTGCCTGACTGTCTTAGACTGGGTCAGAGAATGTAGAGGGACAGATATGTTCTCAGAGGCTCCCCAACAACATTTTGTACAGTGAGCACTGTATTCAAATTGTGCCCTAACTACAAAAGAAGTTTGCTGTAAGTAACAAACACCCAATGTGAGTATGTTATGCTCCTGAGACTGGTTATTTCAGAGGATTTTAATATCTCCTTTTTGTAACACCTGCTTGTTATTCAAACCGAAGATTTCACTGCACAAATAAAAGATCATATTGGCATATTGGGTGAAAACAGATATGGCACAGAGTTCGAAAAATAAAAATAAACACGCATTGACAATTCCAACAGATCTAACTTGTGAATGCCCAGTCATGTCAGACCTGAAGGACTGGCCTCATCCCATCAGTGCTGCTGCCAGAGAAAAACACCATTAATTATCTAGCTATCAAAGACACTTTACTAGCATAACAATGTCATTTATGTGGCCCTGAAAGCTCAACCTCAGGCAGCTGGATAAACAAAATTATAGCTGCGAGAAAGGCAAGCACTTCTTTTGTGGAAGCACACAACTTCTGCCCAATCAAAACATGTATGCTGCCTCCGAACATGTGGGCGAAGACAAAGCCCTTCTCTGGTGATGCTCACATAATTGCCTGGCGACAGCTGCGCTGTCAATCCAGACCATAAAAAAAAAACATTGACACAGGAGATGGGTTTATCACAGAATGAGGATATATTTGAGGGGGCTCGCAATGAAAAAACACCATTTGATTTCTGACCATAAAATTAACAAGTTGCTAATTTTCAATAACACGCTTTCAGATGGATACTCTAACCACAGACTAACCATAGTATCCCAGGCACCAAACTGAACGCAAATAATTCTCCCATCAAGGATTCTTGCATGCCACTAGGTGGCGTTGTGTGTCTGCATGGCAGGCAACCTCACACTGCTTGAAAGTGATTGAACTGAGCCTAGTACAGGTGCTACCCCTTCTACCCGCTGGTCTCAGTTTCGTCATTTACTTTTTAACCATGTTCTCAAATGCAGACCAGTCTAAATAAATTGTCAATGATGGGAAGTAAGTAACTTGCTTTTCTGATGGTTACAACTAACCATAGCTTCCTCAACTTTACAATAGATATAAAAGCAGTACCTGATAAAAGGTGGAGTTGCGGAGGAGTGGAAAAAAAAACTAGCCTTGCAGGACCAAGCAAATAAAAAAGTCCCCTCTGTGGCCTGGTTGTCAAGAAAGTAGTGCCTGGTGAACATACACACAGACACTCATATTGCCACTTAACAAATGTCCAGGACAGACCATCCCCTTGTTAGCCCCAGTTAGTACAGTCTTGGCTCTAGTCAAATCGGCCTGCAGGCCTTCTGGTGTGTGGGAGGGTTGCTTCTGGCCAATGTATAGCATATTTTATTCGAAAGGGCTAATCCTCTCCAACAATGTTATCTTTTGCACCTTGTTACCTTTCTGGGCTCTAGTGAAGTCCATAAAGAGCTAGTCAGCCACACAGTGTTCTCTTGAATGCTGAATGTTAAAGCTCAAAGCCCTTTTGGAGTAAAGTAGATGAAACCTCTCCTTTTCTTTTGAGAGAGGTGGCCAAGACCAAGGACGGTAATAACCCACTGTCCCACATAAAAGGGCAATACCATTTTTAGAAGAAAGGAGACCTTCGTTGATAACACCAATGTGTCGAGAAAGAAAGTGGTGTATGGAGGCCATACCAATAGTTCCTGCAGCTCTCCCGTGTAGCATGCAGATATGATCACTATGAGAGAGTTTAACTCTAGGAAGCCATAAGAAACAACTATGTGAGAATGGGCAAGGATGTCCCACCCAGAACACTGCTTTGCAAGTGGGAAGCTCCTCTGTACCTTGGAGCTCCGATGATGGCATAATGGTGCTGAGTCCGAAAGTGGCATCTGTGAAAGCTATGCACTGCATGGATATGTGAGCCAGCGGCAAAAAACGGCAGCACCACTTAACCACTGTAGCCCCGGAAGTCCGCATACACCTCTCTGCAAATGGTGGAAGCATGGGGCTGGGCTCTACTTTCTGGAAAAGGATTGATGGACTGGCAGATGACAGCTCCCCTCCCAGCTGTTGGCACAGCCCTCGAGGAGGGAGGATTTAGGAGTAAGGGTCCCAGGGGAGGATTCTGCCATGCTGTGTCAAAGTAGATGTGTGCTCTCTCAAAGAGTTGGGAGACCGGAGCACCGCTTATTAGTGCAGGCATTAAAGTGCGGTATTTCTTCCTGGGTGACCCACCCCAATCTCCCTCTAACCAACAAACCACCCCCTTTCTCACCCTCACCCTCCCCAATCCACTAAACCACTCCACCCCTCTCCCTCGGTAGCAGTGGTGATCCCTCCAAGGATCCAGTCTGACTCTTAATTATCTGTGGTGACCAGAGTCTCACCTGTACGCGGGAGTATTAAAACAAGGAGGCAAACAAGAGGGGTTCAGTCAGCTACAAAGAAGCCCTATAGCCTTCGCAATTCTCCTTGAAGCATAAGAAACCCTCTGATTTTACGGCTAAAATGCATTTTTAGGGCTACCTATCAGTGTTGACCTAGATTTCAAGAAGGAGCAAAAAAAGAACACCCTTTCTAAAAACGTGAATAAAAACCATTTGTTGCAAGGAGGTGCAGAGCAAGTCTAACCAGCGACCTGTCAATCAGTGAACCCTCTGAGGGGGTTAATCTGGCTCAGCCTGGGACAAAAAGTACCAGCATTTTTACTAGCAGAACCCCCAATTCTATTTTGAGGACTTAAAAGGGCCAATCAGGGTCAGCTGTACCCATTATATGTGTTACCCAATCAAGGAAACTCATAAGAAGCAACAGCTGAGATGCCCAAAGTTGAGAGCACCTCACAGCAGCCTCCTGCCTGCATATTTGATGGCAGCTCCCAGATCCGAACCTGCCCAATCAGCCATACAGCCTGTTGTGGCCATTTCATCGGTTGTTGCTAGGAGTGGGGGGGTGGCGACCTTGTGTCAGGAATGAGCAGATCCAGAGGTCATCTCGCCACTCAAATGCTGGAAGTTATTTTCAGCGAGATCAGAGATCTGAAGTCATCTCAGACTGAAGTAATGGTCCAAATGCAAGTAATTTGAATAGAATTGGTGAAAAACTCTCTCCTTACTGAAAAATTAAAGGAGCTGGAGCAGAGAGTCTCAGACCTTGAAGTTCCCACGTACTGATCAGATTTCCCTGTTAAAGAGCAGTTATTATCGACATCTGAATACAAATATTTTGGGAACAACATAGGATTTTAGGTTCCAAATATCCTTAGCTATGAAAGCCACCTCTGCTCGAAGCAGGAACGATTTTACGAAAATGCTAAACTCTTAAGACTTTAGATGCTCAGGCTAGACTTTATCAACAGTCCAAACTGAAAGTCCTTTGTAAGGAGAGATTTCATCTCTTTTCCACTCTCCCACTGGCTTAGAATTTCCTGAAGAAGTTCCAGAGGGTTCTGGCAAGAAAAGGATAAGGGGGGTTTGCAGTCGACCAGGAGGATATCTGTTCAAGGTGGACTTCACACTATTTTACAGGCCGGTGGATTGATGGTGTTTGATTGAAATGCTCTATGATTTGTAATGGTTCAACGCCAGAAAGGAAGGCTTCTTTGATCCTGCTGAAATGTTTTGATTCTCGGGGGATGATTGGGTTGCTTTCCTCCTCTACAAACCAGCGTATTAAGGTGCAATTCCATGGCACCATATAAGGAGAGAACACAATCAGCACGGTCTGTCCGTTCCTGGGGTTGGGAAGTTATCGACCTTTATCAACTAGATAATGTTAAACCAACAGTTTAACATGTCTTTGGGATTTCAAATGTTTAAAATGCACTGACTTTATTCATAGTGCTGCTATGTTGCAACATGCCATATGTGATTGTGAGCGAGTTCTGGCTTTTTGTCAGCAACATTTTGGTCCTGGGATTTTAAGTTTCATTTAAACTTAAGCATGAACTCCAAAATCTGAGCTTGCAAGTGCTGTTGCCTAAAAGCACACATTCACATTAGGAGCTAGTGGGCATCTTGAAGAGTCTACAAGGTCCCGTTTTGTTTTTTTAGGACTGGTGCACAAATGTGTTCTTAATAACATTTAAAATGTCCTAAAACTACTAGTAATTGTTATATCAAAGGGAAAAATATATTTACTCTTGCTGCAAACACTACATTCTTGCTTTCTGTAAAGGTTCAGCCTTAAATTCCTTTAGGTTGAGCATAGCAGCACAAGTGCTGCTTTTCCACCGTGTTGTTATATATTTGGGCTTTTTAACCATGGCCACTTCACGCCCATCACTATTGCTCATTCATGGGCTTGCCCTTCAAAAATCCTTTGTTATCATTGGTAAATCCTTTATGTTTGTCCCTCCTGTGGGTGTTTTTGTTACCGCCTTGGCCATCGACCCTGTTACATGGCTAATTGCACTTTTGCCGATACGTCTGACTGAGAGCAAACTTCTTTCTCCTTTTTGTGTGTCTCGTTCATGGTCATGGCATGGCTCTTTGAATCAGCTTGCTTATGTGAAACTGTTTTTCTTTTCATTTTCAATTTATGTGTCAAGAAAGGTCCGTTTGCTAGTTTACACCGCTAATAGCTCCAAATCAAGCAAATGCGAAACCCATTGCATTGTAAATGCTTGCTTTATATACATAGAGTTATGAGGCTGCTCTTTCTTCTTTCGTTTTTTTTTTAAACTTCATGGCATCTTTATCATGATCTGCCCCTATACAACTGTTGTGAGATTTTGTGCGAAGTCCTACTGTACAGTGTTAGAGCACATCAGAGCAAGGGTACATGGATGTGCTGGCATAAATGCCAAACAGATTTGTCATGGAAGACATATTCAGCCAGACTCGCCTTTTAAGCACATAGTAGTTTGCACTTTGCAGCTAGTAAATTAAGATTCCCTATCAGGAGTATACTTAGCTCTCAAGTTTCCTACTTCTATGTGTGAGTAGCTCATCCAGCCTAGGGATTTAAAGTTGTGTGCCAGATTTTGTAGTCTTGTTTAGCGCATTATAAAGCTAGGACTACGAGTCTCAGAATTCAAGGAAAACACCTGTAATGGAGCAGCTAAAAAGGCAAGAAACTAGGAACCTTGTGTGCGCCGATTATAGAGATATTAACTTACAGGTACCAGAGAAAGTGCTATTAGGAAAAAACAGGCCTGGCTGAAGCTTTCATATTTAGCATGGGGGCAAATGGGAGCGATATTCTGCGACTAGGAACAAATTTAGTGTTGGTAAATGGGATTCTCCATTACAAATGTGACTGATATACCTTCCACTGCATTACATGTGCATTATAACTTATAGCAGATGCAAAGCAGTGAAGGGGGTATCTGTCATGTTTGTCGTAAGTATCCTATTCGCCAAGCTCTAAACCACGTCCTCTGAAACCGTTTGAAATGATGGGTCACAGGGAGACTGAGTGACGTGCTCACAGAGGGTATTGATAATTTTGTGTACTGGACCTTGCTCTGAAGATTCTGGGTTTTCGATGTAGGAGGCAGAAAGAAAGTAAGTTAAAGTTTATTCATGATTGATTACCTAAAATCATGACCTGACAAGTCTTTAAAAAAACACTTACAAAAACATATGTAAAATCAAACTGAAACATGACTTAGCCGCTCACACCATTAATTTATTTTCCACCAACATTAGAAAATTTTGCAAGACAGATATTTAAGCTTAGGACTTAGGCAGCTACATATGGCCTGTCGACATATTCTTGTATTTCTTTGATTAAACAGATTTCTCAGTAGTTTTCTCCTTTCTGACAGTAGGACCGAACAGATGCAGACCAAATAAATTAATGTTTCTTCTGATTATTTACAGAATCTGCAGATTTTGCCACCCCTTGCTGAATCCCTCTTTAGGCATGGTCAAGAGAGGGGAGGCAGCTAAAATGGAATAATACAAATTAATATTTTATAAAACTGTAGTAACAAAGCGCAAAGTGGTATAGCAATTAATTACCACCGAGGCATGAGAAAAGATTTTCAGAATCTGCAAACCCTGACAAGGTGATACATTTCTTCATGTTTTTAAAAGTTATTTAGGTGACCGTTGGTTTCCATAGGTTTTCTGATGGGAGATTAGTGAAAGCTGCTTCCATATAACGACGAGCAGGAAGTTTTGTGCCACTGCTGGCTAGTTCGAACCTCAATTACTTAGGCTATGATCCTGTACCGATCTGAGTTTAAAACAACATTTTAAAAAGGCTCCTTGATGCGCAATTTTTCGTTTTATAATCCCAAACTCCAAGCGAACTTGAGATGGAAAAGCTGATTTTGGCATACCTAGTAATGTTTTATAATATTTTGTGAATATTTTGTCCAGGATAAGCGCATCTCTCCACGGAGGGCTACGCAGCCACTGCAGATTGTAGGGATCAACACCTTCACAACTGGATCCAGAATAGGGTCCTTTAAAATGTGAACAACTGAATTAAAAACCATGGTCACGGCACAAGCCTTCGCCCATAACTTCAGTAAATGAGTAAGGAATGATCCACAGGAGTAAATGGTTACACTCACATATTTATATTCAGAGACTTTCTCCCACAGTTTGTTTTGTAAATACTATGCACCCTTCTTTTTATTAACTTTTGGTTTTAAGTTTATTGGTTTGTTGACAATCGTATATACACTCAGCTTCGAGAAGCGTCTTTGAAGGTCAGTTTGTGTTTTAACATCTAAAACACATCATATGCGTACAGTAAGGGCAATATTAAATTGCCGCCCAGGTTTCGTGGGTAGATAGATGTCTGCACCAAAACGATAGAGATCGGATAAGTTAATTAGTGGGGCAAGCACACAACCCTATGGATGTTATTTTACATGAGACATATTTTCCATCTCCAATCTTCACTCTAATCAACGTGTTGCTATATAAGAATTGTGTGGCTTTAAATAAACCATCTGTGATTGCCCAGTTTACCAACTTTGCCCATAGTGAATTTCTGGACATGCTACCAAATGCAGATTTGAAGTTCACAAAAATTAAATACAGTGAGCCATTTGACAGAAGCATTTTATTGATGAGGAACAAGAAGGCTAGTACATTTGTTGCTGTCCCTTGGCAAAAACGTGTTTGATTCAAGGGAATTAGCTAGGATGCCCACTCATTTAATTAGTTTAAAAGGAGAGGTACAAAATGCTTGGCATCATTATACAAGAGCATGTTTAGATGGTAATTTCCTGGTGAGACCTTATCCCCCCCCCTTCTGAAATGGGTGTACAATTATCTCTCTCCATGAGTCTGGAATAATCTCATTAACTAGTGTGGACTTGTACACCTGCACATGTTTTTGTGATCATAACTCCATATTCTTCTTAAATAAAGCTTGGGAAAGGCCATTTAGGCCTGAAGCACTGTCTTCACGAATCTTACAAAAAATAGTGGCAATATGAGGGGCCAAGTTAACAAGTGATTTTTCCCGAGCTAGCTCTTTCAGCTAGAAGAATGCAATTTGTCATCCATGTCTAGCTAATTGTTGACAATGTTCCAAGGGATACTCACGTCAACAGCCTCAGCATTATTTACTGAGTATTATGCACTGAGAAACCCATGAGGGCTCCGGGACATTTGCGTTGTTTGCAGTCATTCTGCTTCTCTGTCTCCTTGACCATCTTCCAAAAGGAATTTGAGTTTTTATTTCTACTGACAAAGGAGCTTAGCCTAACTATTCTCTTCCTGCTGTTTGCTTGCCAAGCGGAGTTCTTTTCTGATACTTTTTGAAACTTCTCTTAAGTTGGATAGTAGTGTGCCATCTTTGGGGTTCAACCTTAGGCTTCTTAATAAACAACTCATGTTTCTCATGCACAGTTTTATGGCCCTTGATGACGCATCTCAAAGTCCTCTGAGGACAGAGTAGCTTGCCTTTATTAGACTGCTCATTAGGAAATTTAACCAAGAGGTCCTTAATTAAGTTTTCCAGTCTTGATATTAAATTTCCATCTCGATCAACCCAGGATTTTTGCCGCACCATGCAGCAAGACTGTCATCGATTTTTCAATCCTTCCATTTTAATCTTCTGTTGGTTTCAGTATATGAAAAAGTGGCTGGGCAATATGTCACCTCAAGGATTGTAGAATTCTTCTCATCTTGACAGACTGAGGAGTATGATCACTTTCAGAACGTGTCACAATGTGAAAGTGATGAATAAATATCTGCAATTCTGGACTTATGATTATCAGGGCCATGATTGATTTTGTGGTATTTGTGAAGTGATTCCAAGCCAGAAGTTGATCCTCTGGGTCTGAAAATAAATATTCTTAGACCAGCTTAAGTTAGGTTCGAGGATAAGGCTCTTCCAACCTTATCACAACAATTTTTACTTGAAGTCACCCTGTTCTGGTATGTTCCTCATAAAATATTGCTCCAAGATTTCATTAAACAGATTTATATTGAAATCTCCTGTTAATATTATACGTGTAATGGTATGTTCTTGCTTTATCTCCATTAAGGTCGAAATTAGGATGGCCATTTAAATATGCTTCTCTTTGTGTGATGGAATAATATAAGTGTTAATGATTATCAAGGAGAAGTTGTACTCCTCTCTCTGACCATCAGCCTTAACTGCTAAGAGCTAAGATTCCTTAAGTAGAATGCGGGTGCATACTATGTTCACAGCGGAGTTGATGCAGACTGAAAAACCTTCCCCGGGTGACCTTGGCTGCTGTATTAAACAGTTGGGTTAATAAATTTTAAAAACCCAATCAGGGGTAGGACAATAGGGATCGCTTTTTTTTTTAATTAAGATCTGATAACTATTCCAAATGTTCATAATTTCCTGGTTCTTTTACTTTTTTTTGACAAACCATGAGATTTTTCCAGTTCTTTTCAGACTCTTGATCGATGGATTATGTTGCTTATGCATCTCCAATCACACTCTATTTTGGGATGTTTTGTGGTGAACAATGGTGAGTTCTACATTAGATTGGCTTCCTTTGTTCTGCCAATGACCCCCCCCCCCCCCCACATCCAGAAAAAAGCATTACACAATATGAAACAGGGTAGGTGAAAGCCAATGTTAAGCACAACGCAGATTAATTTGCATGACTATTTTAACATGTGGGGCAATGCACTCTTGTGATATTTTGTCATTTTTATTCCTCAATTCTTGAATGCTCCTTTTCCAGATAGGATCAACTCGACTATTTTGAGAGAGTACCATGTGACCAAGTTAGGCTCGTTTACCTAGCTACCACAAGGAGCCAGAAAATCAACAGAAATTATTTCTGATAACGATCTAAAGTTGTCATGCGCTGCAGCAACCTTATTATATTATTCCGATTAAGAATATCCTGTAAGCCTTTAGATCTGCACTCTGGTACAAAAAGAAATTTATTTGAAACAGGTTTGTAAGACATTTGTTTGTAAGCCTTGAGTGAATTGCGCTGGTTGTGTATCTTCAGGCCTGTGCCTACATAAGAATAGTTGGGCTTGTACTGCTTGATACGGAATAATAATTTCATTATTATATCCCTCACAGATGTTTGAGCTGAAGTTCAGATCAGTTTGTTTGTCTTTTTCCATCAGGTCAGGCACATGCCCAGAAACTGACTGTAAGTATGACTTTATACTAGGAACTGGATTCTTTACCTCCTCATTATGAGTTGCACCTTCAGGGGCTTTTTTTTTTTTTACTTAAGTCTTCAATGCCAGCCCTTTTCGGGTGAAACAGCTTCTCCTGAGATTCCAAAGGCTAGAGTAGAGATTTTGCCATGCATGGGGTTATGTCCTGCCTATGCAGGAAGAAAGCACTCTGCACTGAACCATCTACAGAAGACCAAATTAAACACACTGAAGAGTCTGCTATGAGGAACATTTATGGGTATGTGAAGATTTGGGTGGGATCCTGTATTTTGATCTTGTGGGATAAATCTCAATATGGAGTGCCTGATAAAGACCAAGAACAATTACAGAAGTATAAATGCCAGTGATAAGTGTCACTCAACATGTCGCACAGAAGACATGAAAAGGTTTTAAAAAATAAGCACATTAACGACATCCTAAACATGGAGTGTTAAAGATATTTTTCGGCTAGTCTGTAGAGCACGCAATAAAGCACGCACTGCTACATAAACTTCAGAGCACTGCAGAGCATGCACTTTGTATAGCACAAAGAAATGTCATAAAACACCAAATTCTCAGGTATGTGCTCTCCTGCTCTACAGTCTCTCTCATTCTTTCACTTTATTTCACACAGTTAACATCTTCCTAACAATATTACCGCTCTTGTTCGTTAACTCTCCGCGTGATACAATTTGCTGTATTTCTGAGTTTGCTTTACACCCACATTCCTTGTTTCGAACCATTGTCCTCCCATTTCTTTCACCTGCACATCTCAAATTCTCTTATCTCTATCAAATTCAGCCCTCTTTTCATCATCTTAATCCCTATATTTGACCACTGATTATCTTTATCTCCTAGTTCCAGTTTATCACTTTCATTCTTCCGCCATCATCACTCAGTATCACTAAAACATCCATTTCGCCTTATAGAATTTTCTCCGTTCTGGATCCTTACAGATTACCCATCCACCTCCACTTTTAAAATTATCATTCTATGATACAAGTGGTCATGGAACATCACTGTTTGCAAAACAGTCAAAAGATAAAATAAGATAATAACATATCAAAACCTGAATAACCCAGATCATAAAAAATGAAAAAGAAAAATAAGAATTGTTTTAGTCTATAATATAAACAGCAGGAAGCGGGCTTGTTTGCCAACCAAAAGTTTAAAAAAAGAAAACAATATTCAGCTGAGGCCATTGAGAAAAGGGATTTATGTTTCTACTCTTAATAAGAAAAGAGTATCAGAATTGCACGCTTGGGGATTCTTTAAAAGACTCATCTGACATCTACATGTCCTGTCCACACTTGTGGACCGTCAGACTGTGTTATAGACCAGTATTTCTCCTGTTCCTTCCCACCATCCCATAAAAAATAGGTACACGACTGCTCAGTTACAAAAACATACTTCCAAAACCTCTCCAAGATCACAGATGCTTCAGGTGGGAGGACCACAGTATACAGCAGGCACACAGTTGGTTCAAATTGGGTTGGAAGGTACTGTAGGGCAGCACAGACAAGTAGATGCCATGGACTTGCGGCATTCCACACCATTCAGGATCACAATAATTAACGCCATGGCCATTAAAGGGATTGCATCAAAGAATGACTCCTGTCAAATTATTTTCCCTCACCTCTGCCACTCTCATTCTCTTACTCCTATACCTCCAGTTTTCACACCTTCAGCTGTTTCATTAGCACATGCATCCAAGTTTCTCTGTAAAGCAGACACTTCAATATATCCCCGTTTCCTCTTACCTGTACCTTCCCCAATTGTATTTTCACCTCATTAAATGGAAGTTCCTGTTTCTTCCCTCACCTCTATCGCTTCCATTTACAACACCTGTTCACCACCATTATGTACTGTCTTTTTTTCCCATATGTCCACTCATCGCAGGACTTATCTGTCCATCTTCTCTCCTGTTTCAAGTCACCCTACACTCAATACTTCTATCCCGCTTTTGGTTTGCATTCTGGTCTCATTTGATCTCCATCTCATAGACCCCCTCGTGTGACTTCTCATTCTTTGCCCTTCCTATGACTCACTAATGTATTTCAGGTCAGTTCATTTGTTCAGTCTCTTTGCTATGTCTTTTCTATTCACTTACATATCAGCAGCCCTTCTTTCAGCGATCTCCTAACCTTGAATTTCTTTACTTATTTATCCCCTTTCACTTCTTTCACTCTTGTTTTTCCTGTGTTCTTTCCGTTTTCTTTCCAGTTCTTCATATCCTGTTCATGAGTGACGCCCTTATCCATTTTTTGCGTTTTATCCAAAACGTATCTACAAACTCTAATTTTCAATTCCATGCTTATGAAGTGAAAGGTCAAACTTCCAGTACCTAAACGTACTGTGATTCTGGCTCAAAAGCGGTTAACCAGGGACACTGGAATTACACAATTCTGCAGCTGCTAGGTTTTCCAAATAACTATGTACTCTTCACTTTTGCCACTTAACCAGTCATCTGCTGCATAATTTACAGAGTTTAACAAAAAAGCTTTCTGTTTCAAACTCAATCGGATTAAAAATTACTAGAAACGTAGCAACACGTGCTCCCGTGCAGTGGAAGGCCATTCCTAAAGGTTAAAGGTCGTCTTTCAGTTGTTTGTTACTGTATTTTGGCATCTTTCAGATGTTTATGACAGTATTTGTTAAACCGGTACTAATGACGTAAAATCTTTGCTTAGACAGTGTTATGTGTAAAAAAAAAAATTAAAAAAAAAAACATTTAATAATGAAGTCAGTCTTTCACAAAAAATGCAGAGTTACGCCGCACATAATTTGCATATTGTTGACACATAATTTAGCCAACCCTACTGCATAATTTGTTCCTGCCCTGCCTCATAATTCCAGTGGCCCAGTTATAACTGGGCAAACGTGTTACATATAGCTTAGGGTCAATTGCAAATTCCAAGTATATACACCTTTTCAAAGTGAGAGTAATCCTCAGATACATTTAATATTAATAATTGCATTTATGGTCTTTACAATGTACATCAAAAACGTGACCTGGTGCTATTTAGAAGGAAAACTGATTTAGTGTCTCCATAGCAATGACATCTAATAAAGGTTAAAAAAAACTTGCACTTTGCATTCATCATTCTGTCTAGGAAAACAGATTAGTCTGGGACACTGCTGCAAAGCATTGGATGAGGCCAGTGAGGCACTCTGTGAGAGACCTTTTACTGGTCTGGCCCTTACCCTTGTTGGCAGATGGATACATGAGACCTTTCAGTGCACATGTGTATAGTGCACCACCCTTAAACCTTGGAGGCATCTCCCACTGCAATCAATCAATCAGAGTTTATAAAGCGCACTACTCACCCGTAAGGGGGTTCAGTCTTCTGAACTTCATTTGAAGAGCCAGGTCTTAAGGTCCTTCTTGAATTGAGGTAACAATGGTGACTGCCTGAGGTGAAGAGGCAAGGTGTTCCAGCTCTTTGCCGCAAGGTAGGCGAAGGATCTTCCTCCAGCTGAAGTCTTCTGTATGCGTGGTACGGTGGCAAGTGCCTGCTGAGCAGAGCAGAGAGGTCTGGTGGGGGAGTAGAAGGTGATTCAGTGGTTGAGGTAGGTAGGTCCTAGGTCGTGGAGAGACTTGCATGCGTGGACGAGGAGTTTAAAGTTGATCCTTTTCTCGACAGGGAGCCAGTGTGGGTCTCTCAGGTGTTTGGCGTTGTGTTCACAGTGGGGGATGTTCAGGGTGAGTCTGGAGGAGGGTGTGCTGGATGTGCTGTAGTTTCTTCAAATTCTTCTGGTGGTGCCCGCGCAGAGGGTGTTGCCATAGTCGAGCCTGCTGGTGACTACGAGTGTGTGTTATGGTCTTGCAGCAGTCATTTGGGATCCATTTCAAAATGTTCCAGAGAAGCGGAGTGTGTGGAAACAGGAGGATGAGGTAGAGTTGATCTGGCGGGCCATGGCGAGAGATGAGCCCAGGATTAAGCCAAGGTTGGTTGCGTGGTTCGTTGGGGTGGGGGATGCAGAGTGTCGCAGGCCACCAGGAGTCATCCCAGGCAGATGGGGAGGGTCCCAGGATGAGGATCTTTGTCTTGTCTGAGTTCAGCTTGAGACAGCTCTCCTTCATCCAGGCCGTGATGGCTTCCATCCCGTTGTGGAAGTTCTTCTTGGCAGTGGGTGTCATCAGCATAGGAGACAATGTTCAGACCATGGCTCCTGATGAAGGATGCGAGTGGGGCCATGTAGATGTTGAAGAGTGTGGGGCTCAGAGAGGAGCCCTAGGGTACTCCTTAGCTAATCTCTGTAGGTTCAGATAGGTAGTGCAGGAGTCTGACTCTCTGTTCTGCCGGTCAGGAAGGAGCGAATCCACTGTAGGGCCTTGCCGCGGATGCCAGCTGCGTGGAGTCTGGAGCGTAGGGTGTGATGGGAGACTGTTTCACAGGCGGCCAAGAGGTCCAGTAGGATGAGGGTTGCTGTTTAGCTGCGGTCGAGGAGCGAGCAGATGTCATCTGTGGCGGCAAAGAGGGTAGTCTCCGTACTGTGTTTTCTCCTGAAGCCTGATTGGGAGATGTCCAGGATGTTAACCTCAATGCATTGATGGCCTTTTCAATGACCTTAGCTGGGAAAGGCAGCAGAGAGATGGGGCAGTAGTTCTCGAGATCCAGGGGGGTCGGTTGTGGATTTCTTCACGAGTTGGCGAATTTTAGAATGCTTCCAATCCTTGAGGAAGGTAGCCGTCTCCATGCTGCAGTTGAGTGTGGAAGAGCTCGGGTGTGATAGAGGTGTTGGCTTTGTTGAAAATGTAGTGGGCACAGGGTTCAGTAGGGGCTCCGGAGTGGATGCTTCTCATGATGGAGTGGGTCTGGTCGTCTAGTCTGTGGTGAGGGTGGCCCAGCAGTGCAGGAACTGCAAAGGTTTGGAGGATCCAAGCTGGAGGGTTGTAGGTGGGCTTGGAAGGTCTTAGGGGCCGAAGCTATCAATGATGGCCTTGATTTTTTGATAGAAGAAGGTGGATAGTCTGTCGCCGAGGTCCTGAACTGGAGGGATGCTTGCAGCTTCCAATTGGGTTTTGGCGAACTCTTTAACCATGGCAAACCGCTCTTTGGTATTGTGGACAGTGGCATTGACACGCAGCTCCTGATATTAACCCCCAGATAAAGCACTACATGAGCGCACTGGGATCAAGGTGCTGAAACCCATAAGAACACTTAACAGGCTGGGCACTGGAGGCCGGAAGCGGAGGTGGCAACTGGGGGAGCGTGAGATGGCTTGCCCTGGAGGTTGGCGCTAGTCCTGCTCCTATGGGATGACAAGGAGTGCAAAGAAGACTGGTGGCTGGCATTGGGGGCTATGGCCGCGGGGCTGGCCCACTTAAAGGGGTCAGTCCGGGCCCTATGTGACCAGTCCATTTGAAGCTTTGGGGAGGTGCGGGGCTGCTGAGGCGCATTCTGGGACACTGCAGACAGAGCTGGGGTGACAGTTTCCACGCACACCAACTGGAAGTGAACATTTGGCACAGTGGGTGCGAACATCAGGCCTTAGGTTGACAATCCCTCGAAAACATGGGATGAAAAAAGACTAAGGCCCCCAGGATGGAGGACTATGTGCAGCGACGCTCCCCGCCCTCGGACGACTCGCCCTCCACCACACCGCAGGACTGCGTTCCCCCTACGAGAGCAGAGGGACAACCAGCACAAACTGGCCGATAGGGTCAAATCAACAGCACGGGTTGGCTACCTTGACTCCAGGGCAGGTGGAACATAGCTCTATGCTACAACAACTGTGCAAACAGGTGGAACAACTCCAAGACAGAGGAGAAGGGTGCAGGAATAATATCCAAATAGTGGGTATGCCGGAGGGTGCTGAAGGAGATCGACCCACGCAATTCATTGAGAACTGGCTGCAGTCGACTGTGTCCCCAGAGGGCTTGTCCGCTCTCTTCTCAGTTAAAAGAGCATACTGAGTACCCTCCAGGAAACCCACCTCTGGGGCCCCACTGAAACCCATAGTGGATAAAATTCTAAATTACAGAGACAGAGATGTTTTGCTGTGTGCTGCACGGGAGCAGGCGCCGCTTACAGTCGAGGGCACCAGAGTATCTCTTTACCCGGACTATACACTGTTGGTGCAGCAGCGCCGGGCCTCCTTCCAATGTAGGAGGCTGGACTGGCTTGTAGTGAGTACCAAGGGGTACTTGCACCTTGCACCAGGCCCAGTTATCCCTTATTAGTGTATAGGGTGTCTAGCAGCTTAGGCTGATAGATAATGGTAGCTTAGCAGAGCAGCTTAGGCTGAACTAGGAGACGTGTGAAGCTACTACAGTACCACTTAGTGTCATATGCACAATATCATAAGAAAACACAATACACAGTTATACTAAAAATAAAGGTACTTTATTTTTATGACAATATGCCAAAGTATCTTGGAGTGTACCTTCAGTGACAGGATAGGAAATATACACAAGATATATGTACACAATACCAAAAATATGCAGTATAGTCTTAGAAAACATTGCAAACAATGTATAGTTACAATAGGATGCAATGGGGACACATAGGGATAGGGGCAACACAAACCATATACTCCAAAAGTGGAATGCGAATCACGAATGGACCCCAAACCTATGTGACCTAGTAGAGGGTCGCTGGGACTATTAGAAAATAGTGAGGGTTAGAAAAATAGCCCACCCCAAGACCCTGAAAAGTGAGTGCAAAGTGTTGAAAATGTCACTTACCCAGTGTACATCTGTTCGTGGCATCAGTCGCTGGAGATTCACATGTTCTGCATAGCTCGCCATCTGGTGTTGGGTCGGAGTGTTACAAGTTGTTTTTCTTCGAAGAAGTCTTTCGAGTCACGGGACCGAGTGACTCCTTCTGTCTCCATTGCGCATGGGCGTCGACTCCATCTTCGATTGTTTTCCCCGCAGAGGGTGAGGTAGGAGTTGTGTTGTAGTAATAGTGCCCATGCAATGGAGTGACTAAGTATGTACCTATTTAAGGTTAAAATAATATATATACAAATGTACAAAGTTGAAGCTAACTTCCAAACTGCTACATGCTCCCGGGGAGGTGGGTGGGCACATGTGAATCTCCAGCGACTGATGCCACGAACAGATGTACACTGGGTAAGTGACATTTTCAGTTCGATGGCATCTGTCGCTGTAGATACACATGTTCTGCATAGACTAGTAAGCAGTTATCTCCCCAAAAGCGGTGGCTCAGCCTGTAGGAATGGAAGTGGTTTGAAATAATGTTCTTAACACGGCTTGACCTACTGTGGCTTGCTGTGCGGATAACACGTCTACACAGTAGTGCTTGGTGAACGTGTGTGGCGTAGACCATGTGGCTGCCTTACATATTTCTTGCATTGGGATGTTTCCTAGAAAGGCCATGGTAGCACCTTTTTTCTGGTTGAGTGTGCCCTTGGTGTAATGGGCAGTTGTCGTTTTGCTTTAAGGTAGCAGATTTGGATGCATTTAACTATCCATCTGGCTATACCTTGTTTTGATATTGGGTTTCCTGCATGAGGTTTTTGGAATGCAATAAATAGTTGTTTAGTCTTTCTGATGTTTTTCGTTCTGTGAATGTAGTACATTAATGCTCTTTTGACATCTAATGTATGTAGTGCCCTCTCAGCTACGGAATCTGGCTGTGGGAAGAACACTGGTAGTTCCACTGTTTGATTTAGGTGGAACGGTGAAACAACCTTTGGTAGAAATTTAGGATTAGTCCTTAGGACGACTTTATTTTTGTGTAGTTGTATAAAAGGTTCTTGTATTGTAAACGCCTGAATTTCGCTTACTCTTCTTAGAGATGTAATGGCGATGAGAAATGCAACCTTCCAGGTTAGGAACTGTATTTCGCAAGAGTGCATGGGTTCAAAAGGTGGACCCATGAGTCTTGTTAAGACAACATTTAAGTTCCATGAAGGAACAGGTGGTGTTCTTGGTGGTATAATTCTTTTAAGGCCTTCCATGAATGCTTTAAATCCTATATAGGGAAGTTGAATAGGTAGTCTGCAGGTATGCAGATATTGCCGCAAGGTGTATTTTAATGGAAGAGAAGGCTAGGTTAGATTTTTGTAAGTGAAGCAAGTAACCCACTACGTCCTTTGGAGTTGCGTGTAAAGGTTGGATCTGATTATGATGGCAGTAGCAGACAAACCTCTTCCATTTACTTGCATAGCAGTGCCTAGTGGACGGCCTTCTGGCTTGCTTTATGACGTCCATACATTCTTGAGTAAGTTGTAAGTGTCCGAATTCTAGGATTTCAGGAGCCAGATTGCTAGATTCAGCGATGCTGGATCTGGATGTCTGATCTGTTGGTTGTGTTGTGTTAACAGATCCGGCCTGTTGGGCAATTTGATGTGGGGTACTACTGATAGGTCTAGCAGTGTTGTGTACCAGGGTTGCCTTGCCCAAGTTGGTGCTATTAAAATGAGTTTGAGTTTGTTTTGACTCAATTTGTTTACCAGATAAGGAAGGAGAGGGAGAGGAGGAAAAGCGTAGGCAAATATCCCTGACCAGTTCATCCATAGGGCATTGCCTTGGGATTGCCTGTGTGGGTATCTGGATGCGAAGTTTTGGCATTTTGCGTTTTCTCTTGTTGCAAACAAGTCTATTTGAGGTGTTCCCCAGAGTCTGAAGTAAGTGTTTAGAATTTGGGGGTGAATTTCCCATTCGTGGATCTGTTGGTGATCTCGAGAAAGATTGTCTGCAAGTTGATTCTGGATCCCTGGAATAAACTGCGCTATTAGGCGAATGTGGTTGTGAATTGCCCATCGCCATATCTTCTGTGCTAGAAGGCTCAACTGCGTTGAGTGTGTCCCCCCCTGTTTGTTTAGATAATACATTGTCGTCATGTTGTCTGTTTTGACAAGAATGTATTTGTGAGTTATAATTGGTTGGAAAGCCCTTAATGCTTGAAAAACTGCTAGCATTTCTAGGTGATTTATATGCAGTTTTGTTTGATGTACGTTCCATTGTCCTTGTATGCTGTGTTGATCGAGGTGTGCTCCCCACCCTGTCATGGAAGCATCTGTTGTTATTACGCATTGTGGCACTGGGTCTTGGAATGGCCGCCCTTTGTTTAAATTTATACTGTTCCACCATAGAAGCGAGAGGTAAGTTTGGCGGTCTATTAACACCAGATCTAGAAGGTGACCCTGTGCTTGTGACCATTGTGATGCTAGGCACTGTTGTAAGGGCCTCATGTGTAGTCTTGTGTTCGGGACAATGGCTATGCAGGAAGACATCATGCCTAGGAGTTGTAATATCATCTTTGCTTGTATTGTTTGTGTTGGATACATGCGTTGTATGATCTTGTTGAAATTTTGAATTCTTTGTGGACTTGGAGTGGCTACTCCTTTTGTTGTGTCTATTATGGCTCCCAGGTATTGTTGTACTTTGCACGGCAAAATGTTGGATTTTGCAAAGTTGACGGTGAAACCTAGTTTGTAGAGGGTTTGTATGATTTGATTTGTGTGTTGGAAGCACTTTGTTAGTGAATTGGTTTTGATTAGCCAGTCGTCTAGATACGGGAATACATGTACTTGCTGCCTTCTGATGTGTGCAGCCACTATTGCTAGACATTTTGTAAAGACTCTTGGTGCGGTTGTTAAACCAAAAGGCAATACTTTGAATTGGTAGTGTATTCCTTTGAATACGAACCGTAGGTATTTCCTGTGCGACGGATGTATTGGTATATGGAAATACGCGTCTTTGAGGTCTAAGGTTGTCATGTAGTCCTGTAGTTTTAGCAATGGTAACACTTCTTGTAGCGTGACCATGTGAAAGTGGTCTGATTTGATGTAGGTGTTTAGTATTCTGAGGTCTAGGATTGGTCTCAGTGTTTTGTCCTTTTTTGGTATTAAGAAGTACAGTGAATAGACTCCTGTGTTTGTTTGTGTGTTTGGTACGAATTCGATTGCATTCTTTTGCAATAGTGCTTGAACTTCTATTTCCAGGAGTTCGGAATGTTGTTTTGATAAATTCTGTGCTCTTGGTGGTATGGTTGGAGGGAATTGTAGGAATTCTATGCAATAACCATGTTGGATAATTGCTAAGACCCAAGTGTCTGTAGTTATTTCCTCCCATGCTTTGTAATAATGACCTATTCTTCCCCCCACTGGTGTTGTGTGGAGGGGGTGAGTGACATCTGAGTCACTGCTTGGTTGTAGGGGTTTTGGGGCTTTGAAATTTTCCTCTATTCCTAGGGAATTGCCCTCCTCTGTATTGGCCCCGAAAGCCTCCCCTGTACTGTCCCTGGTAGCTGGACGGTGTTGCCTGCGAGGTGCTGGCTTGTGTGGCCTGACCCCGAAACCCCCCTCTAAAGGGTGTCTTGCGGAAGGTGCTGTAGGTTCCTCTGCTCTGCGGGGAGTAGAGTGCACCCATGGCTTTAGCAGTGTCAGTGTCTTTTTTAAGTTTTTCGATTGCCGTGTCCACTTCTGGTCCGAACAGTTGTTTTTCGTTGAATGGCATATTGAGCACTGCCTGCTGTATCTCTGGTTTGAACCCAGACGTTCTTAGCCATGCGTGCCTTCTAATGGTCACAGATGTATTAATTGTTCTTGCAGCTGTGTCTGCTGCGGCCATAGAAGAACGTATCTGGTTATTTGATATGTTCTGCCCTTCCTCAACCACCTGCTTTGCCCTCTTTTGTAGTTCCTTGGGAAGATGCTCGATGAGGTGTTGCATCTCATCCCAATGGGCTCTGTCATAGCGCGCAAGTAGTGCTTGAGAGTTAGCGATGCGCCACTGGTTTGCAGCTTGTACTGCGACTCTTTTCCCAGCTGCATCGAACTTGCGGCTCTCTTTATCTGGGGGTGGTGCATCCCCAGATGTGTGGGAGTTGGCTCTTTTCCGAGCTGCTCCTACTACGACGGAATCTGGTGGCAGCTGTGTGGTGATGAAAACAGGGTCTGTAGGAGGTGCCTTATACTTCTTTTCCACCCTTGGCGTTATTGCCCTACTTTTGACCGGCTCCTTGAATATTTCCTTTGCGTGCCAAAGCATACCTGGCAGCATAGGCAGGCTTTGGTAGGAGCTGTGGGTGGAGGAGAGGGTGTTGAATAAAAAGTCATCCTCAACTTGTTCTGAGTGGAGGTTTACGTTGTGGAATTGTGCTGCTCTAGCCACCACTTGAGAGTATGCTGAGCTGTCTTCTGGTGGTGAGGGCTTTGTTGGATATGCCTCCGGACTGTTGTCCGACACCGGGGCGTCATATAAGTCCCAAGCGTCTTGATCCTGGTCACCTTGGCTCATGGTGGTGTGAGCCGGGGAATGTGACGGAGTTTGCGCTGGTGAGACGTTAATTACAGGTGGAGGAGAGGGTGGCGGAGTCACCTTTTTCACCATTTTTGTTTGTGGCGCCTGGTCTGTTTGAAACTCCAGTCTCCTTTTTCTCCTAATAGGGGGAAGGGTGCTTATTCTTCCCGTTCCCTGCTGTATGAAAATACGTTTTTGCGTATGGTCCACTTCGGTGGATTGCAGCTCTTCCTCAAACCTATGCTTTCGCATCTGAGAGGACAGTGATTGTTCCTCTGTATAAGAGCCTGGACCTGGGTCGGTTACGGGTTGTTTCGGCACCGAAACCCTGCCTGTATCTCTTTTCGGCTCCGAGGTGGCTTTTTTCTTTTTTGGCGTCGAAACCTCTCGGCGTCGATCTTCGTCGGTGCCGCTGTCTCGGCGTCGAGCCGCTTCTACACCGCTATCTCGGTGTCGTTGCTTTTCTCCAGCACTTTCTCGATCCCGAGAAGGCTGCGTGCCGGTGTCTCGACCGGAGTCGGACGATCTCGGCACTGTTTTGGCCTTTTTCGGTGCCGATGGTCGGTCACCGAATTTAAGGGTGGAGCCATGGCCTGGTGGCAGTGGCGTCCCCTGGGCCTTGTCACTTTTCTTCTGTGTTGTTTTCGACGTCTTACTCACGGTTCTTTGATCGTCGAATTCCTCGGAGTCCGATTCGTGGATCAAAAAGGTTTCTTCTTCCTCTTGTTCCTCGAACTCTCGGTGCGCTGTCGGCGTGGACGCCATCTGAAGTCTCCTGGCTCGACGGTCACGGAGTATCTTTCGGGACCGGAACGCACGACAGGCCTCGCAAGTCTCTTCACTGTGCTCAGGCGACAGGCACAGGTTACAGACCAAATGTTGGTCTGTATAGGGGTATTTGTTGTGGCATTTGGGACAAAAACGGAACGGGGTCCGTTCCATCGACGTTGTTCGACACGCGGTCGGGCCGACCAGGCCCCGACGGGGGATCTAAAACTACCCCGAAGGGCACCGGAGCGCGTCGATCTTCGATGTGGTGTTGACTCTAACTACGCCGATCCCGAACGCAACAATACCGACGTAAATCTTCCGATATTAACTAACTTTCCGTTCCGAAACTCGGAGCGACAGGAACACGTCCGAACCCGATGGCGGAAAGAAAACAATCGAAGATGGAGTCGACGCCCATGCGCAATGGAGACAGAAGGAGGAGTCACTCGGTCCCGTGACTCGAAAGACTTCTTCGAAGAAAAACAACTTGTAACACTCCGACCCAACACCAGATGGCGAGCTATGCAGAACATGTGTATCTACAGCGACAGATGCCATCGAACACTAAAGTTCCCCTAAGGACAAAGAAGTTGTGTTAGAGGAATAATGCAGGAAAGACACAAACCAACAATGCAACAACGATGGATTTCCAATCTAGGGTACCTGTGGAACAAGGGGACCAAGTCCAAAAGTCACAAGCAAGTCGGAGATGGGCATATGCCCAGGAAATGCCAGCTGTGGGTGCAAAGAAGCTTCGACTGGACAGAAGAAGCTGAGGTTTCTGCAGGAACGAAAAGGGGTAGAGACTTCCCCTTTGGTGGACGGATCCCTCTCGCCGTGGAGTCGTGCAGAAGTGTTTTCCCGCCGAAAGAACGCCAACAAGCCTTGCTAGCTGCAAATCGTGCGGTTAGCGTTTTTGGATGCTGCTGTGGCCCAGGAGGGACCAGGAGGTCGCAAATTGGACCAGGAGGTAGAGGGGACGTCGAGCAAGACAAGGAGCCCTCTTTGCAGCAGGTAGCACACGGAGAAGTGCCAGAAACCGGCACTACGCGGATGCGTGAAACGGTGCTCACCCGAAGTCGCACAAAGAAGTCCCACGTCGCCGGAGAACAACTTAGGAGGTTGTGCAATGCAGGTTAGAGTGCCGTGGACCCAGGCTGGACTGTGCACAAAGGATTTCCGCCGGAAGTGCACGGAGGCCGGAGTAGCTGCAAAAGTCGCGGTTCCCAGCAATGCAGTCTAGCGAGGTGAGGCAAGGACTTACCTCCACCAAACTTGGACTGAAGAGTCACTGGACTGTGGGAGTCATTTGGACAGAGTTGCTGGATTCGAGGGACCTCGCTCGTCGTGCTGAGAGGAGAACCAAAGGACCGGTAATGCAGCTTTTTGGTGCCTGCGGTTGCAGGGGGAAAATTCCGTCGACCCACGGGAGATTTCTTCGGAGCTTCTAGTGCAGAGAGGAGGCAAACTACCCCCACAGCATGCACCACCAGGAAAACAGTCGAGAAGGCGGCAGGATCAGCGTTACAGAGTTGCAGTAGTCGTCTTTGTTACTATGTTGCAGTTTTGCAGGCTTCCAGCGCGGTCAGCAGTCGATTCCTTGGCAGAAGGTGAAGAGAGAGATGTAGAGGAACTCGGATGAGCTCTTGCACTCGTTATCTAAAGTTTCCCCAGAGACAGAGACCCTAAATAGCCAGAAAAGAGGGTTTGGCTACCTAGGAGAGAGGATAGGCTAGCAACACCTGAAGGAGCCTATCAGAAGGCGTCTCTGATGTCACCTGGTGGCACTGGCCACTCAAAGCAGTCCAGTGTGCCAGCAGCACCTCTGTTTCCAAGATGGCAGAGGTCTGGAGCACACTGGAGGAGCTCTGGACACCTCCCAGGGGAGGTGCAGGTCAGGGGAGTGGTCACTCCCCTTTCCTTTGTCCAGTTTCGCGCCAGAGCAGGGCTAAGGGGTCCCTGAACCGGTGTAGACTGGCTTATGCAGAAATGGGCACCAAAAGTGCCCATGAAAGCATTTCCAGAGGCTGGGGGAGGCTACTCCTCCCCTGCTTTCACACCATTTTCCAAAGGGAGAGGGTGTAACACCCTCTCTCAGAGGAAGTCCTTTGTTCTGCCATCCTGGGACAAGCCTGGCTTGACCCCAGGGGGGCAGAAACCTGTCTGAGGGGTTGGCAGCAGCAGCAGCTGCAGTGAAACCCCAGGAAAGGCAGTTTGGCAGTACCAGGGCCTGTGCTACAGACCACTGGGATCATGGGATTGTGCCAACTATGCCAGGATGGAATGGAGGGGGCAATTCCATGATCATAGACATGTTACATGGCCATATTCGGAGTTACCATTGTGAAGCTACATATAGGTAGTGACCTATGTGTAGTGCACGCATGTAATGGTGTTTCCAGCACTCACAAAGTCGGGGAATTTGCCCTGAACAATGTGGGGGCACCTTGGTTAGTGCCAGGGTGCCCACACACTAAGTAACTTTGCACCTAACCTTTACCAGGTAAAGGTTAGACATATAGGTGACTTATAAGTTACTTAAGTGCAGTGTAAAATGGCTGTGAAATAACGTGTGCATTATTTCACTCAGGCTGCAGTGGCAGGCCTGTGTAGTATTTGTCAGAGCTCCCTATGGGTGGCAAAAGAAATGCTGCAGCCCATAGGGATCTCCTGGAACCCCAATACCCTGGGTACCTCAGTACCATATACTAGGGAATTATAAGGGTGTTCCAGTATGCCAATGTGAATTGGTAAAATTGGTCACTAGCCTGTTAGTGACAATTTGTACAGAGAGAGCATAACCAATGAGGTTCTGGTTAGCAGAGCCTCAGTGAGACAGTTAGGCACCACACAGGGAACACATACATATAGGCCACAAACTTATGAGCACTGGGGTCCTGACTAGCAGGGTCCCAGTGACACATAACAAACATACTGAAAACATATGGTTTTCACTATGAGCACCGGGCCCTGGCTAGCAGGATCCCAGTGAGACAGTGAAAACACCCTGACATACACTCACAAACAGGCCAAAAGTGGGGGTAACAAGGCTAGAAAGAGGCTACTTTCTCACATCCAGGAGCTCAAGAAAAACCTTACAGCACAAGGCTTTGTATACGCATTGATCTTTCCTGCAACAGTGAAAGTGATACATGACAACTGCTCCCACTTCTTTGACTCTCCTGCCTCAGCCAGGGAATGGCTTGATCAGAACTGTCAGGGACCAAGTAATGGGCAGCGATGAGAGTTGGCGTCACAGGGCTTGGGTCGGCAGTCCCGGCATACCCGTTGTGGAAGGGACCCAGTGCAGGACAAAGGTGGGGGGCCATACCCGAGGCAGTCATGAAAGAGCCAATTGGAAGCCATCCAACTTGCAACTAACCTACGGGATCCTAATCGAAGATCCAGCATGGAATCATCTGTATCTGGGGATTCTGACACTGAAACTGAAGGCAGTGTCACACTGTTCCAGTCTGTCACGCCACAGACCGCATACAATCTGTGACGTAGGAAACTTATTTGCGCAGCTCCTCGACCACGATGCGCGGAAACTGTGATCACCGCCGTAGTGCCCATTCAGCTCGTTGGGCAGCACACTGGTCTGTTGCTTTGATAACTCCATGATGTTTATCTGTTCTTCACCTATTTCTAAACTGTTCATATCCACATATATATGTCACAATCTTATTCTAGAGTAGTGTACACGATGGACGAATAGGAGACCAGTTACTGATATGACCTGGGTCTGGGCCAGGTGTCAATGGTATGCCTGGAGTACAAATGTATGATTGCGCGATGGAGCCATCGCACCCCGCTAGCGTAAGCCTTACTACTTCTCCATCGTTACAACTGGTTAGGTTAATTAAATTGGTTGAGCATAGTTGTCTCCGCTGGACCGCTATTGGGTAGGGAGGGAACTTGTTCTTCGAATGCTTCCGTCACCACAGTTATACATGGGGAATGTAGCAGGATCATGGGACTGGCAGTTATACCTCTTACATCTGGTGCAATGACCTCGGTTGTTAAATCATACAATATAATCACTTGGAATGTCAGAGGCCTGGGGACGCATCACAAATGTCACTGGGTGTTAGTACAAATGCATAGACGTCTCACTCATCTTGCCTTCCTGCAGGAAACCCACCTCACGGCTCCAGAAGTCCTAAAATTACAGCGCAGATGGCGGGGTCAATTGTTCCATACTTCCTTCTCAGCATATGCTAGAGGTCCTGCCATGTCGATAAGGACAGGAATTCCGTTTTCTGCCCAAGATACTGAAGTTGATTCCCAAGGTAGATATGTCCTAATCAAGGGACTCCTGGATGGGGAACAGATAGTACTGGGCTGTTTTTATGCCCCACACCAGGAACAGGATGCATTTTGTACACACTTGTCTAACATGCTAGCAGAATAGGCTCATCTCCCCTGGGTGTTGGGGGGGCGACTCTAATGCTGTACTAGATGTGCACCATGACCACTCGCACCTGCCCCTCGCTAGTGCCACTCTGGTCCAACAGGCCAGAATACTGCGACAATGGGTTGAGGGGTGGGACTTAGTAGATGTCTGGCAGCACCGTAATGTAAATGCGAGGGAATACTCCTTTATCTCTTACCCTCATGTGCTCCATTCCAGTTTAGACTGATTTTTTTTGCTCTTCCAGCTTGCAACTCCACATAACTCATGCTAAGTACTTAGGCAAGACACTGTCTGACAACAATCCGCTAGAGATTCAATTAACCCGGGGAAGGATACCCACGCAGATACCTATGTGGTGCCTGTAGGCTACACTCTTGGAAGACCAGGTCTTTAAAGAGACATTAGCTACTACCATATACACATATCTTTGGGAGAATACTAGCACAACAACATTCCCACTGATTGAATGGGAAGCCTTCAAAGTAATTATCCATGGGACATCCATATCTATGAGGGTGGGAGCCCAGACTGAAATTTCCTCAGAGCTCACACAGTTAGGAGACGAGTTGGGGTCGCTGGAACGAGAGATGATATTGGACGATAACAAAACTGAGAGATTATAAGAGCCGCACATTCAGCATGCGGAGCTTCTAGAGTGCTTGCGAGTTGTAAATTATAGATCATAAATTAAGAACATGCATGCAGAAGCAGACAAACCGGGTGCCCTGCTTGCTAAACTAATCAGACAGCAACAGTCTCCCACACCTATTTTAAGGATACAATCCCCTCGAAGGGGTTTCTTAACTAGCCAAACTGACATTAACGAGGAATTTCGTTCACACTATGCAGATTTGTACATAGAGCAGCCACCTGCAGACCAACACTCTACGCACGTCTCTGCACTGCCATCCTCTCCCACAGGTGTCAACACTAGAAAATGAAATGCTGTGCGCCCCAATTTCAACGGCCGAGATTGGTGAAGCATTAGAAGAGATTGTGCACAATAAAACCCCTGGCTCAGACGGATTGCTTGTGGATTTTTATCTCACATACGCCAAGCTCTTGCTTCCCCACGTAGAGAAATTACACAAGAGTTCTCTTGTGGAAGGAATACTTCCAGCTACGACCGTAAGTCGTAGAAGCGAGCAGTAGTGACCTCGCTTCTCAAACCAGATAGACCTCCCACACAGATATCATCCCATAGGCCTCTGTCCATATTAAATACTGAATATAAACTCCTCAGTAAAGTTTTAGCGCGTAGACTAGACTGCTAACACTACTCCCACGGCTGCTCCACACGGACCAATGTGGCTTTGTCCCCTATCGGGGTACATCCATGAATATCCGCCGATTATTTCAGTTAATGGACGAATCGAAGCGCAAATACCCATACTCCGGCTGCATCTCCTTAGACATGCGGCAGGCATTTGATACGCTCAGCTGGCAGAATCTCTGGGCATCTCTGGAAGCCTTTGGGTAAAGCTCCTATACACCGCCCCGACTGCCAGGTCCAAGACAGGGGGGCATATATCCGCTTCCTACCCTATATACCGAGGAACAAGACAGGGCTGCCCTCTGTCCCCACTAGTTTGCATTGGCATTACAGGGAGTGCAGAATTATTAGGCAAATGAGTATTTTGACCACATCATCCTCTTTATGCATGTTGTCTTACTCCAAGCTGTATAGGCTCGAAAGCCTACTACCAATTAAGCATATTAGGTGATGTGCATCTCTGTAATGAGAAGGGTGTGGTCTAATGACATCAACACCCTATATCAGGTGTGCATAATTATTAGGCAACTTCCTTTCCTTTGGCAAAATGGGTCAAAAGAAGGACTTGACAGGCTCAGAAAAGTCAAAAATAGTGAGATATCTTGCAGAGGGATGCAGCACTCTTAAAATTGCAAAGCTTCTGAAGCGTGATCATCGAACAATCAAGCGTTTCATTCAAAATAGTCAACAGGGTCGCAAGAAGCGTGTGGAAAAACCAAGGCGCAAAATAACTGCCCATGAACTGAGAAAAGTCAAGCGTGCAGCTGCCCACGGGTCCCATACTATTTTCTGAACCTGCCCCTTATAGTATCTCCTTGTGTATTACAGACACTGAACTCTATTGATAGATCTAATATGGGCAAAAGGGTCGCCGCCGAGTCGTACTGACGAAACTACAGTTACTCGCAGATTTGGTCAACTTGGGTGCTCCAGATTTTAAAGCCTACTGTATTGCGAGCCAGTTACAATGGCTGGCTAGCTGGCCACAATTTAGACGAGATAAATTGAACTGAAACAATGTGGAAGAGGGGTTTTGTTCACCAACTGCTCTGTCCCGGTTCGCATAAACTGTCCCTTGGGGGCTACCTTACAACTAAACACTGCCTTGGCATACTGAAAACTAACTACTCGGTACACAGGTTCACCAACCCCCTAAGTGCATAACATGCCATTACGTGGGCTTCCTATCCCCTCCGGCACTCTAACAACGGCTATGCTCAGGGTTTGGGAACAGCTGGGTCCCCTCACTTTAGGAGACTTGTTCTAATATGACAAGTTACTCTCACATTGTGATTTTGTGCAATTGCATGGTTTATCGGAGACTCTTTTTTTGACACATGCTAAGATACTATCATATGTTCGCACTTATTGGGCACCATAGGGTACTGAACCAGTAACACATGAAACACTCCAGGCTCTTCACGCAATGGGACATGGTAGACATCTTGTACGAGGGATATATCACGGGATCCGGCACAGCTTCACATATCATTGGACACGCTGAAGGCCGTGTGGGTAACTGCTATAGGCGGAGTTATTACTGATAAGGAATGGTCCTTTTCTTTACAATATGCCAAGCAAGTACCCTGTAACACTCAGTTTAAGCTGATACAGTTTTACCTCTTTCACCGGGCATATCTCACTCTACATAGACTCATTAGAATCTACCACACTACAACGGTGCACTGTCCTCAATGCCACACAGAGGACAGTGATCTTCTCCATATGCTTTGGTCATGTCCGTCCCTCATACTGTACTAGAATGCAATAGGAGCCACTCTGGCGGAGATCATGGACAAATCAGTAGAATTGTCACCCGCTTATTTCCTCCTGGGACTCCACCCAAAGAAACGTGCCTCCAAAGTATGTATGCGCTTCATGGACCTGGCTCTACTGTGGGCAAAACGTCAATTGACGAGACTGTGGAAATCCCCCCATCTCTCCTCTCTTGGAAGGAGGGGGTGTTACACTGGAGCCAGGCTGAAAGCGCTGCCCTCCGAAGAGAGGAGTATAGAGGTCTGAGGAGGAAGCCGATATCTCTGGAGCGGGGCTCCCTGGTAGAAGCGCTTAGGACACAGATTGAGACATAGGGTGGAGCGTGGTGGGGCAAATAGCGTACCCTGTGGGGTGCTGGGGGTGCATCTGTGTTACACACCTGTGGGTTCCACAGATTTTATCCTATAGGGTCCATAGAGGACTCTCCCTCATTGATGTATGGCTGGTTCGATATGTTCTAAGAGTGAATATAGACAGTGAATATATAAGTTGGTCCCCTATGTAAGGAAAGATATTCCTGAAGAACTTATTAACAGATCCATCCCTTGTATCCTAACTAAGGGGCTAATAGACAGAAGCTGGGTAGGGTGGAGGTGGGCAGGATATGGGACTGTTAATCATACTACAAGAATGTTCGTTCACAATTGTAGCCCTATTGTATGGGATGTATACCTAACTACGGACCATGTGTGTTATTACTTGACTAATGCACTGTATGATGGAACAGTTGATAATTGTAACTAATAAAATTTTGTGTTAAAAAAAAAGTAGAAGTACACTGCAGGACCACAAAACAGATGAGTTCAACCTCGCTGAGTCGTTGAGTCCTTCTCATCAACAGCTTCAACCTCCAGGGAGGTTTCTTCTTTTGACCAGGAAAAACTATTACCATTTTACTCAGCCACTGTTAATATTAGGAGCAAATGAGTGTTGCAGCCCACATCTATACTATAATATTGTATTTTTGGTTCCTTTGGAATGGGTGCTGTTTTTGCAACAATATTTGATCCTTACATCCAGTCTTAAGTTCTTCATTTCTGAACACTATAGTTGTTTAGCTTAGTTGATATACAAATACCACATAGAGTTCTCTGGAAAGCCCTGCTGCTTTAGCCAAGTTATGAAGGGTGAGCCAGGGATTCCTCACAGAGAGTTCACTTTTTAGTGGTGAGACTTGTGGAAGCTCATTCAATGCTCACATCAAGACTTCGACCTCACTCTCCCCAAGAGCTTAACAATCAGAAATCCTACAGCCACCCAAATGCCCCTAGTGTGCTTATTAGAAAAGGGCGTAAAGTGGCAGTGATGAACACAATGAACAATGGTGTTGCCATTGATCATAATAGTACACAAAGGGAGAGTATAAGGGAGTAGGAGAAGACACCCACGTACTCGACTCCCCAAACACAATACTAAGTCACAAACGAGAGTACGGGGTTTTTTGAAATTACAAATGGGTTGAAAGTGTGCTAGTTGCGTCACTATACCAATCCTAAATCTCAACTAAAGATCAAACGAGGGGTGGTTTAAGGTCTGTGGAGGGGGATTTCCTTTACGGACTAGGTGGTCTCACACACTATATAGTGTCATGCTTCATCATATGACCACCTAGCCCCACCCAGGTAGGACAATACCACCTGGGCGGACTCAACCGCGCTGTTAAAGGAACAGGAGGGAGTGCGTAAATTAGTTTGATTTCTGGAAAGTAGGGATCCAGCTATGCTATGGGAATAAAAACACCTACTCAGATACCAGGGTGAGTTGCCATTGATCATGCACATTCCAAACTGAAAGACTGTACTCCAGTGCTCCTTGATGGCACAGAATGACACTCTAAGGAGGTTATGAAAAGGTACAGGCCTGTAGAAGTGAATGGTCACTACTATTACACAATGATGGGCACATTCTGGTGCACAAATTAAAATACAGGAGAATGAGAATGTAGGAGATCGTCACACTATGTGGTTTCTGAGCAAGCTTCAATAAAGGCAGCAAATGGGAATGGGAACCAGAAGAGTTTGGAGATATTTGGTTTCGGCTGGTGAAGTCGCAACGATCAAACAAATGTAAAGGTTTGACTGCAGACGATGGGGAGGTGGTGCTGGCTGCAAAGGATAATAGGGAGTTAAACACACTGAGCATTTTTAAAAGAGGTACTGTTTGTAGCATTTTTCCTAATCTCACTTACTGCCAACAAATCCGGTTCTCTATGGTCAAGGATGGAAACAAGGAGAAGGCAAAAGATCTAATGACAAAACAATGTTGTAAACATAAAAGTAAGCTAACAGGAGCGGATATGTTTTAATGCCTTTACCCCCCCATAGGATAAACATATATAATCAATAATTGAGGAGCATCTTTAATGCATCTACAGCTTATGCAATAAAATATATATTTCTAACTAAGAAATAATTACAAATAGCTCAGAATAATGAAACATCTAATAAATCTGCCAAAACAACTAAACTCTTGGAAGCCACGAGGAAGATAGTGCCTAAAGATCTTTTGCAGGCTTTTCTCATCATTTTTCTTTTAAATGTTACTTTATGAGACTGTCATCTTGTTGCACTGCTTATGCTGTCAAAGGTAATGCAACTCCAAATGCTTTAGCTACTTTACTTATTTATGATGAGGCAACATGGGAGGGGCATAGTGTAGCTTCCCTGGATAAACTTCTTAGTTATCCATAGACATGCTAAGTAAAACAAAGTTCCTAAAAAACAATTTACTTACCTAACTAATTAGGAACAGAACCATCCAAAAAGAAAAAGGAATTTGAGAAAATAAAATAAACTTCTAAACATGACAAAGTAAACATCTTCTCTCAAGGGCAGAGGAACAGAAAGCAGACGGCCACAGGAGTTGGAACATAGTACTCTGTAGCAAAAAGACAAGGCCATGGTGGCAGTCATTCTAAAGTCAACATTTATCTATTCAGTGGACTGGACCGAAGAGCAATTCTCAGCTCGATGGAACCTTCAAACATAGGAATTATCTATCATACCTCTGGCAATCCTTTCAGCATCACATAAAAAGGGAACCATTGAGGTGAGACGTATAAATCGATAGGAACACTTTTAAACCTCAAATATCTTTGTGAACAAGGCAGACTTCTAGATGAACCTCACTGGGGCAATGATTCGATGACATGGAAAAATACATTTAATTTTTACCAACACTATAATCTTTGTGAAAATATCTACGCAAGTTGTCAGGAACCTTTGTGAAATGCTTTTAAGATTATTATAATTATTTTGCTCACAACAGAAATGAAAAACCATTGATTTAGGAAAAGTAAAAAGGGTAGATCCAAAAAATCCTCATGTAGGAAGAAATAGGACACGTGTGAGAAAAATATAATGTAATAAATGCAAATGTGCGACTCACAAAACCTTTAAAAAATAAGGCAGGGGAAGGCGAAACCTGAATGAACTAAGCAAACAAGTGGAGCTTACAAAATGTTTTAACTATAGTTTAATTTGAGATTTGGTTTCTGTTTTTTTAGTTAATTCAACTCTAATAATGGAACAAATAGACAACGACAAAACAAATAAGACAGCAGACACATCATATCACATTAAGCAACAAGGGGATGGGAGAAACAAGATTTTGAGAGCCAGGAGGAACATGCCACCCAGCCTCCTACCACCACCACAAATTTATTAGAGGGTAGGGAAAGAAAAACAGTAGGAACCAAGGGCCAGATGTACTAATCCAATGGCCGCAAAAGATGACTGCAGTTTGCAAACAGTATTTTTACAACCAGTGTGTAATTTTGTTATTCAAACTATGTACCTACATGTTGGTAACCAAAATTCAAAATCAAAGTGGCTCGCAATCCAACCTACCTCATTATTGTTCTGTAGGTAGGTTTAAATTGTGACTGACTCCACTTTATGGTTACCACAGGAATAGTGGTCTGCAGACGACTAGACCTGTGGTAACATTTCAATAAAGAAACTTACTTTTGAGAAAAGCCCATTTTCATTGCAAGAAACAGAACTAATTTAAATAAAAAAAAAAAAAAAAAAATGTTCATGTTAAAAGTTGATTGGAAAATTGCCAGTGGTCCCCTGCCTGCCCTCCCTGAAAATGTTCTCAACATTAACAAACCGGGAGAGATCCAAAGCGGGCACTCTCACATTTGCAAATGGGTTAATACCACAGTAACATTTCAGTGGTTTGCTACTTGAAGTATAGTCATAAACGACAGGTATACTGCATAACCATTTAGAGCTTGAAGGAAAAGCCCACAACATGACTCTTCCAAACAGGGAACCTGGATCCATTCGCAATACCATTTTAGGAGTCAGTAAAACTTTACAGACTGCTAAAACTGGATTTGTACACTGCCAAACAATTTTTGCGGTCGCAAGTTTAGATTCGGAGTGTTTAAAACTGAAAAAATGATTCGTACACCTAGCCCATGGCATTCGAATTCCAGAAGTGCAAGGCAACATAAGAAACGTGTGTTGCTTTCTCTGCTAACAAAAGAGAAAGGAAACTGCTCTACTATGGAGACAAATACAAGTCTAAGAAAGCAGCGTGCCACAGAATAACAAGAATGAGACAATAATTGCTGTGACGTAATGTACCAAAGTAATGAAAGCCAAGAGTAGTTACAAAGTGTCAGGTAAGGCAGGTATGATAACTCACCCTGTGACAGTCAAGACATTGTTAAGAAGAGGAGGGAAAGTAGGACATATAACCAATATTTGAAGAGAAAGAAGAATAACTGACAGTATAGAAGAGGAGAAGAGATGATTTACTGATTTCCCCCTTCGGTTATCCAAATGCAGGGTAGTGTCTGACAGGAGAATATAAACAAATGAAGCAGCAGTGTCAGATGAAACTCAGAAGAGAGACGAGACATAGACAAGAACTCAAGCGTGAGTCATGGTGAAAGAAGTTAAGTAGGTCCCAGAAACTTAGTCCAAAGGACAAGGCAGTGAAAGTAGTAAGCAAAGCCCAGGAATGGCAGATGGCACAGTGAAATTCCCTAGAGGCAGGTACACACCTTAGCATTCATATAGGGATCAAAAGGGCCGTACTTTTTGAGTTCTTTGATCTCAAGAGCATTCTACAAAAAGGAGAGGAAAGAAAAAGGTTGTGAAGGAATGAATGAATACAGCAACACAAGCACTGAGTGAGGCAGACATGGCTATGGTGGGAGAGAGGTTTCTTCCTGGTTTTGGATGGCAGGAACATTATCATCCGAGTGCTGTCATCAATCCCAATATTCAGTTCGGCATCTACGAGACAGAGAATCCTCCGGTATCAAAATGCAATGATTTTAACTCTTTAGGTGGCCTCTTTTCCAGCACCATCGCTGATGACATCAAATACACACAACTCAACGTCCTACAAAAATGTCAACAGCAGACCTATCCCATCACTACTATAGCAGACCATTTAATGTTACCATGCTGTTTAAAATCTAAGTACAGAAAAAAAACAGTGTTCAGCATCAAAATGCCCAACCTTCAACCCTCTAACACCACCCCCCCGCCACCCAGCAGACCCATCATGCAATAAGACTACCTTTTCAACTGAACTGTCAGCTGCTTTGCAACCTGCTATGTTCTACTATAACTGTGATGTTTCCCTTTAGTCAGGTCATGTATCATTATTGATTGGGCCAAGAGTATCTTAAAAATGGCAATAAACATTTTTATTAAAAATAGAGCTATTTCTCTGAGCACCATCTGCACTACGACGGGCCAGGCTCACACGGTAACGTTTTTATATCATTCCCTGCTCACGCATTCCAACCACAACCTTTGCCCCTTACGGGATAGCCACTGGCCTGGGTGGATAATTGACAGTTAGGGACTGGGCCAATGTGATTTTTTTTAAATACCCCCCAGACCTCTCCCAATGATCACTTTAAACTAATTTAATAATATTAATTGCACAGGGAGTACCTGACCCTAGCGACTCAGTAGATGTTCCCCAGGTTCTGGGCGGCATGTCCCAAGTACTTCCTGGATGACACTGACTTTTTTCACATGGTATGGGACTGCCAACCATTAGCCTTCACTGCCTCCTAGAATGGGGTGTTATTAATGCCGCCATGGGCCACAGCCTTGACGGGACACCAGCTGTCTGTTGGGGTTATTTACCAAACCCCACACCAGCATGATCTCATTTAATATTGCAGGCCTGGGCTTCATCCTGGCATGCTGGCAAATCGACTATGTCTTAGATGATCCCTGTTGCGCCCTCCCTGCAGGAATGCAGGGAGGAGGGATCCAGGTGGGCGGAATGTGAGAGTGCCATCATGAAACTAGAAGCACAAAAGGGCATTTTTGCTGATTAACTATCAAGAAAATTGTTCCTGTTTGGTTACTAACTTCCTTTTCATCACGGCAGTTTGTTCAAGGTTTCAAGCAATGCATGGCTTACGCTGCTGATGACCCTCTAATGGTTTGGTGCTGTTTGGGAAGGTATTTCTGGGCTTTTCTTTCAAACCAACTAGCTACATAAGCTAGAGGTCATTCCTCACCTAAAGAAATTGTACACAGCTTTCTAAAATGCTGGATTTGACACAAATACTCAGGTTGCGTTAAACAGTGGTTCCAAGGACAATGGCTTAGTTTTCTCCCTCCACATCACACTACCAAGACCAGAACCAGTTATATTGTTGGTTCTTTATAGTGTTGGTTCAAAGTTTTGCGAGAAGCTGCTTGCAACTTCGACGCAAACAACAAAACTACAGATGGGAGGAAAAAAGCTGGATTTTCACACTTTCAAAAACAAGAAGACGTTTCCAAGAACAATTTTAAATCTGCTCTAGAGCTAAGACGCTTGAAAAGCAAGAACTATTCCAGAGTAAAAGGTAAATATAAGCAAGTGAAATGAGCTAGTGTCAGCTAGGTCACAAAAGGGAAACAACACGGGAAAGTATAGAGCCCTACCATTAACTGAAACAGCCTACTGCACTTTTCTACAAGCTGCTGGAGAAGATCATTCACAATCGGTGACGCGAATAACCAAAGGGGTATATGACAGAAGTCGGGCTGCAGAGCTCGGATGTCTATGTCAGATAAAAAAACTGAGCTAGAGTGTATTAATATATCCATTCTTTGATAACTCCAAATAAATGACATGTTGCAGTCTGAGTAGCTGATCTAGACACAGGGAACACTTCAAAGTTTCTTTCATTGGAAAGAAAACCCACAATAACGGTCTGAGTAGCCAGGAATAACCAGCAGTCTGTTAAAAAGATAAGGTTCCTCTCGTATTCTGCCTAATACTAGTTAAATAGCCATTCGAAAGCTCCCACTGATTCGGCCTGATGGAGCTCAGATACATCCATGTAGCCAAATAAAGAATACAATTCATAAACAGCCTTTTAATCTCTAGCGTGATATGGATGTGATAAACATTTCATAACAGACTGCAAAAACACAGGCAGAAGGTGACAAAAGAGTGGAGGCAGCTATTAAAGAAACGAACACTATCTCAGCTGGGTAGAGAGTGAAAACAGGTAGCAAGATACAAGGAGTCCTTTTGGGCCAAAAGAATCAGATTAATCTCAAAGTAGTGCAGTCTAAAAACAGAGGAGAACTGAATGGTTCAGTGTGGCAAAAAAAAAAGATTAGATACCCAACAAAGGCACTACACACAGTTTTTGTCCACTCTGTGGAGATCATCCATAAAGTTGACCGTAAGGCCCTCTCTACCACAGCCACTCTTAACTGTAGGAGAAACAAAATTCAAAGTTATGATCACCCTTTCAACGAAAAGGTAAAAGACCACTGCAGAGCAAAACCAGCTATTAACACTCCCAAGCAAACCAATCTTTCCACATTCTCTGAAGGCCAGTTACCAAGCAGATGCTCTAGAACATACAAGGTACAAAATTTGACAGTACCGTTAGGATGCTCGTTGTTATTACTATTGTATTGTAACTACCCTTTCCTTTCTCTGCCTTTTTGGTGGTCAGCCAAATTAATCATTTTAGAACAGATTTAGTGCTCAAGGAGCTGGTTACCAGATTTATTTATTCACCTTCGGGTTTAGACTCTTGGCCATCTGAGCAAAAAGAGGTATTTAAAGCAGTGTTTTTTTTTTTTTTAGGTTTTTTAGTTCTGGTCTTTGAAAACGGCAGTAAATAAGTTATATAGCACAGGTAGTGAGGAGGGCGTGTGAAGAGAAGAGAAAAAAACATTTAAAATAGAAGAGGAAGTCCAAAAATGGCTTAGGAAGTAAAAGAGGAAATTCGAATTAACATTGCATTTAATTTTTTGTTATTTTGAAGAGTATAGTCTAACAAGGTCGGGATGGAAAAGAAGCAAGTGAAAACTATTATTATCATCAAGTTGAGACTGCAGTGTAGAGGAAATATACTTGAGAAGTGAGGAAAAGGGCTTTCTTCGTTGGAAAACGTTGCCAGCTGGAAAACAACCGCCAGAGGGCAGCCTTGTATCTCCAGTTACAAGCAGGAGTAGGTTGGCTCGGAGACAAAGCATTGTATTTAACATACGAAGATGTCAATGGATTGGAAGCATTAAATGTCCCTACTGCTCAGCTTAACAGTTACTTTTAAGACGCAGACTATAACTGCATTAACCAGCATATTAGTTCCGCTCTTTTAGAAAGGTTAGGAGTGCTTTGGCGAGAATCTATTAGGTCCTATCAATGCTTCAGTCTTCGGACCAGAAGGGAATATATCACAACGGGTACCATTTCTAAACCAGGACTTCAATGCATTGCCAGAATCCACACCGACTGATGGGCAACTCTCCTAATCCAACAACAGAGATATTATAAGGCAGGGGTGGCTGGTAAACGCAGCTTGGAGGGAGGAGCTCTCCCCCGCCCCATCCCCAAAACACACACACTTACACCCATGCATTAAAGTAAATTAAAACACAGCACTCACTATCTGCAGCTCTCAGGGAGGGAAGCTTCGGAGGTGCCAGGAAGATTGGAACTGCCGCCTCCCCTCATTGGCTGACGTTAGGCAACAGTCCTTACCTCATCACAGAGTAGGATTCGGTCAGTGAGACTGCTGAGGCCACCCAACCCTCTGACGAGAGGTGTCAGTGATAGACACTCGGCCCTGGACCCTTTAGGTGTTTCAATTAAGGGCCCAGGTACAAGGCTATCACTGACGTTCCCCTAGTCAGGAGGGTTGTGGCTTCAAGGGCCTTTGTCGAGCTCAGGAGGCCACGCCCACAGGGCTGAGTATTAACCAATTTTTAGTCACAAACCCCTATTCCACCTTCCCCTGTCCCAACTTGTAGAGCTTTGCTTTCTCCATGTAAAATCTCTCAAACCCTTGGCCATCCACCCGCTTCTCCTTCTATCCAGCTCACTTTAGGGAATCTAACTTCACTATCTGCCCCGGACCCAGTCTGCACCAGAGCTGTGTGTATTTGACATTATCCGCGATGGAGCTATCAACGGGGAGCTGCGCAGTAACCCGCAGACGTCACTTCGTCCCTCCACAGAGAAGCACGGCACATGAGCAGACAAACCTCACAAGATGTAATGCCACGGCTAGTAAATAAGCCTCCAATCCTTCTGGCCAGACTGGTCCCCGGGCCACTAAAAATTATATTTCGTTAGGTAAAATCTGGGTTAGAGCACTTTAACATCGAAAGCCATTATCAAGAGGAGGTGATTTGACTTTCATAATGGCCAATTAAAGTGAGAACTTTCAAGTTTGGACACATTCACAGAGGGTCACCAGAAAGTGTACAATCTGACGAATGGTTTGTGTAATACATGCGACCTCGGCCTTAGTGCTCCAGCAGATTTGCTAAATAAATACCTTCTACAGTCTTCAGTGCCAACACCATACCTGTTCACTCCACCTACTGGGCACATTATTCACGCGGAGTCTGCCATATGCGGAAGCTACAGGGAGCCCCACCTGCTCGTTTACTTTGGTATGCGAGGGTCCCTGGTGGATGAGAAGCTTCACAATCTGGGCGTCTCCCTTCCAGGCAGCGAGGTGGAGCGGGTAGCAGCCCTTGCAGTCTCCCACGTTCGTTATTGCATCGTTCCTCAGCAGCGCTTCCACAACGTCCCTGCAAGAGAGGACAAGCAGGCAAACTGAGAACAGGGAGGAAGGGAAAGAAAACACCCCAAAAGTGGCAGCAGCTAGAATGGTAGTTACCTTCCCTTAACTGAAGCCTTTCCACCAGGCGTTTCTTTACTGTATGCATGACCATTATTTCGTACCAGCCGCACCCCTCACAGTTAGAGCCTGATTCCGAGCTATTTATCACATCAGATAAACCATAGTCTTGAGATTGGTATTTACTGGATGCGATAGGTAGCGCCAGTAAAAACCTATGTGCAGGAAAACTGGGCAGAACATTCAGCTTCTGGTGCTTTCTGCACGAAAATAAACATGTTCTGTTATTTTCTGGGCCTTTTCCCATGGTTTATATCGGCAAGACTGACAAGCCAATATTCATCTGAGGAAGGTGGCTGTTTTTCGACAACCTTCCAAGTACGGTCACTGGAGTTTGTGCACATATTGCAATTAACCGTGCCGCTCAAAATCAGGGCCATGAGATACATATATATATATATGTAGAGAGAGAGAGAGAGAAAGAAAGAGAGAGAAAGACATCTACATATATTCTCTTTACTTCTTTAATAGTAAAAAAACCCAAAAAACACCCAGCAAACTCTTTGCAATGAATTAGGTGCAGCTTCTTTAAGGCCACCAGTCCTTCACCCGTTATGCCCCGAAACAACCAATCAATGATAGGTTTTTGTTCGATGCAAGCCCTGCATGTGAAGTTTCACCTGGGCATCTCTGTTATTAAATGTACCTTCTCAACCATGGGGGCTTCGTTATTATTCATAACTCTCAGACTCTAATGTTAAACAAACATTGGCAATACCAATACATCTGCATTTAAAAGAATGATGTGTGGTAATGTGACGTATTACAAGTAATTAGTATGGGAAAAGATATGTATTTTGTGGAAGCAAAGAATTGTAGAATAACATTGATATAGGTTGCATGTGACAATTACACTGCGAAGCCGGAACAGAAAATCCATAAATTAAAGACAGCCTTCCACCATTTGTGCTGCTGCCCGAGATGGCATCACACATTATCTACTTATTTAAGACACTAACAGCATCACAATGTCACTATGTACCTCTGTAAGTTCAGCCTCAGGCAACTGGACAAATAAACAAAATGTTCATTGCTGGGTGGAAGGCAAGCACTTATTTTGTGGAAACGCACAATTTCCCATCAATCAAAACATGTATTCCAGGCCCCAACGTGTGGGCGGTGCCAAAACCCCTCTATTAGTGATTATTACATGATTATCTGGAGACAGCTGCGCTGTCAAGTCAGACATTAAAACGATGCGTTTAAGTGTAGCACATTCTGCCCCTCGTATGGACTTGCAGCGCCAAGTCTGCATGCCTTCCAAAACTAAGGGGGTTATTACAACTTTGGAGGAGGTGTTAATCCGTCCCAAAAGTGACGGTAAACTGACGGATATACCACCAGCCGTATTACGAGTTCCATAGGATATAATGGACTCGTAATACGGCTGGTGGTATATCCGTCACTTTACCGTCACTTTTGGGACGGATTAACACCTCCTCCAAAGTTGTAATAACCCCCTAAGTTCTATGCAAGCTGGTCTGATTCGGCATGTGATGGTGTGCCATCAGCAGTGTGATTTGGCATGCTTCCCTGTTAAGCCGATGTATGAAATTCAGTGAGTTGTGTGTGGATGTTGTTTGAGTTGAAGGGTTAAACAGCAGCGCTAGACCAAGTCACGTGAGCATCTCCAAGACAAGCCAGCATACCCAATTCCCTGCAGACAGATGTGGGGGCAGAGCAAGTGATGGATGCCGTCACTGCCAGCTAGCAGCTTCTCCGGGTTATTTCGGCTGTGTGTAAGTATTCCTGTCATGTAGTCTGTGGCAGGAGTGTGTGTTGTGTCCTGGGGACGGTATTGTCTTTGGGACACAACTAGAAAGCATACTTGTGCTGTTTTGGATGGACATACTACAAAAGAACGAGTTACTTACCTTCGGTAACGACTTTTCTGGTGGATACATTAGCTACCTGTGGATTCCTCACCTAATGAATACTCCCATGGCGCCAGCATTCGAAGGAAATCTTCTTCCTAGCTTCTGCACGTCCACGAGGACGTCACATTTGCCCACGCGACGCCGTCTGACGTCATACAGGCAATAAGAGGTCCTCGCCGACGTGCCGATGTCAGTACCAACATTTTTTACGTGCCTGAGAACAATAATCCAATGCAATGTAAGATAAGGCAACATCTCATAACATTGTAAACTACACATCCTTGCAAGAAGATGGCTATAGATTTAATAAAACCTCTTTTTTTTTTTTTTAAACAATACATATATACACTAAATATGTATATACAAAAATAAATATATACAAATATCCATATATACATAACCTATTGCAGTCCTAAAGACCAAGAGGAGCACACCCAAGGATTACTTGGTAAGACCAAAAAGGCAACGGGGAGGCGGGTGGGACCGTGAGGAATCCACAGGTAGCTAATGTATCCACCAGAAAAGTCGTTACCGAAGGTAAGTAACTCGTTCTTCTGATGGATACAACTACCTGTGGATTCCTCACCTAATGAATAGAATCCCAAAGCAGAACCGTGCCCGGAGGTGGGTGCCTGAATGGTCAAACCAAGAAATCCTGCAGCACTGACCGTGCAAAATGGCCGTCCAATCTAACCTCAGAGTCCAAGCAGTAATGTTTCGCAAAAGTGTGAAGGGACGACCAAGTTGCGGCCTTGCAGATGTCGACCACAGGAACACCCCTAGCCAAGGCCGAAGTGGCCGACTTAGCCCTGGTGGAATGAGCTCTAATACCATCAAAAGGATGCTTCTTTGCTAAAGAGTAACACATTTTAATGCAAAGAACAACCCACCTGGAGAGTGTTCTCTTGTGGACTGCCTTTCCTCTCCTCTTGCCCACGTATCCGATGAAAAGCTGATCATCCAGCCTGAAATCCTTCGTTCTGTCTATGAAGAAGCTTAACGCCCTCTTTGGGTCCAAGCGATGAAGTCTCTCTTCTTCCTTTGAAGGATGAGGCGGAGGATAGAACGTGGACAGAGTAATTGTCTGGGCCAAATGAAAGGGTGAAACAACCTTCGGAAGGAAAGCAGCCTTGGTCCTCAACACCACCTTATCCCCATAAAAAGTTGTATAAGGGGGTTTTACCGATAAAGCCTGCAACTCACTTACTCTCCTTGCAGATGTTATGGCCACCAGGAAAAATGTTTTAATAACTAAGAACCTTAAGGGGCAAGAATGCATAGGCTCAAAAGGGGACCCCATAAGGAAAGTCAGGACCAAGGACAAATCCCATTGAGGCATAACGAAGGGTTTTGGAGGGTATTTATTCATAAGGCCCTTCAAGAATCTAAGCACTATAGGAGATTTAAATAACGATGGTTGGTCTGGAAGACAAATGAAGGCTGACAAGGCAGACAAGTAACCTTTAATAGTAGCCACTGCACAACCTTTCTGCGCTAAAGACAAAGCAAAAGATAAAACATCTGACATATGAGCACGTAAGGGATCAATCTGTCTCTCCCCACACCATACCACAAATTTAGACCACCTATTAGCGTAGGTAGTTTTAGTGGAGTGTCGCCGGCCGCTAAGATAACATTCACTACATCAGGTGGGAGAGAGAAGGAACTCAGGTTGCCCCGTTCAATCTCCAGGCATGAAGGTGCAGGCTCTGGAGGTTGGGGTGTAAAACCTGCCCCTGCGACTGCGAGAGGAGGTCTTCCCTGAGAGGGAGACGTTGCGGAGGGCACATTGAGAGTTGAAGAAGGTCGGAATACCACACCCTCCTTGGCCAATCCAGAGCTATTAAAATGACTTGGGCCCGGTCTTGGTGAATTTTCCTCAATACTCGAGGAATCAAGGGTATGGGGGGAAACGCGTAAAGCAACTGGTCGCACCAGGTTCTCTGAAACCCATCCCCCAACGCCCCCTGCACCGGATACTGGAGGCTGCAGAATAACGGACAGTGCGAGTTCTCCCGGGTGGCAAACAGATCTATCTGAGGAACCCCCCACAACTGGAAGATCAGACAGACTTGATCTGGATGGAGACGCCACTCGTGGTCGGCCGAGAAATGGCGACTGAGACTGTCCGCACGTACATTCAAGACTCCGGCCAGATGATTTGCTACCAAGCAAATCTGATGGTCCTTTACCCAGGACCATAGTCGAAGAGCTTCTCTGCAGAGAAGGTACGACCCTACTCCTCCCTGCTTGTTTATATACCACATCGCGGTAGTATTGTCCGTCAGGACCTGAACCGACTGACCGCGAAGGGATGGGAGGAAGGCCTTGAGAGCCAGACGTACAGCCCGCAACTCCAACAGATTGATATGAAAAATCTGTTCCTCTGGAGACCAAAGCCCTTTGATCTCCAGATCCCCCAGATGAGCTCCCCACCCTAGAGTGGAAGCATCCGTTATGACCGTGATCACTGGTGGCGACTGCATGAACGGCCTTCCTTGAGGAAGATTGTCGCCCGCAATCCACCACTTCAAGTCCGTAGCAGCATCTCTGGAGATCTTGACAGAACCTTCGAGATCTCCTTTGTGTTGAGACCACTGCCTTCAGAGGCACCACTGAAGAGCCCTCATGTGCCAGCGAGCATGCGTGACCAACAGTATGCAGGAGGCAAACAGGCCGAGCAGACGAAGGACCTTGAGGACTGGAATGACCGCTCCACTTCGAAACATTGGAACCAACTCCTGAATATCTTGAATCCGCTGAGGCGGAGGAAAGGCTCGATCCAATGTTGTATCCAGTACTGCCCCTATGAACAGGAGGCGTTGAGAGGGCTCTAGGTGAGACTTGGGCACATTCACCGTAAAGCCCAGATCGAACAACAACTGGGTTGTCGACTGTAGATGGTGCAACACAAGCTCCGGGGACTTGGCTTTGATCAACCAGTCGTCTAGGTAAGGAAATACTGCTATCCCCTTCCTCCTGAGCTCTGCCGCAACCACCGACATCACCTTCGTGAAGACTCGAGGTGCTGAAGTAAGACCAAACGGGAGGACCGCAAACTGATAGTGCTGTGACCCCACCACAAAACGGAGATACTTCCTGTGCGACTTGAGAATCGGGATGTGAAAGTAAGCATCCTGCAAGTCGACAGACACCATCCAATCTCCCTTGTTCAACGCCAAAAGCACCTGAGCTAGGGTCAGCATCTTGAACTTTTCCTGTTTGAGGAACCAATTCAAAATCCTCAGGTCCAGGATTGGTCACAATCGACCATCCTTCTTGGGAATCAGGAAGTACCTTGAGTAACAACCTTGACCCTTTTCCTGCTCTGGAACCAACTCCACAGCGCCCTTTGAAAGGAGGACTTGAACCTCCTGCTCTAACAACAGGAGGTGTTCTTTCGAACAATAAGAGGGGCGGGATGGGGGGCGGAAACTCCCGAAAGGGAAGGGTGTAGCCTTTTCCCACAATGCTGGTAACCCAGGTGTCTGATGTGATAACTTCCCACTTGTGAAGAAAATGCAGTAACCTTCCCCCTACAGGAGAGGAGTGAGTGGGAATTGGTGGAAGCCTAAGGCTGCTTCCCCTGCTGCACCCCTCCAGAGGACGAGGAAGAGGCAGAGTGCTGCTGAGAGGCTCCCCTGGTACGGACCCAACCCCTCCCTCTAATTGATCTAAAGGTGAGAGAGGAGGTAGGTTGTTGGAATCTCCCCCGAAAGGAAGAGGAGGATGAGCCACGACCAAATCCTCAAAACCTCCTAAAAAACCTGGAGGAGGCAGAAGAAGCGGCTTGCAGTCCTAATGACTTGGCCGTGGCCCTGCTTTCTTTAAACCTCTCCAAGGCCTAATCCGCTTTGGCACCAAAAAGTTTGTCCCCATCAAACGTGAGGTCCAACAGGGTCGACTGCACGTCCAAAGAAAACCCTGAGTTGCGAAGCCAAGCCTGTCTCCTCGCAACCACCGCCGTGCCCATTGCTCTAGCCACCGAGTCAGTTGTATCCAACCCAGATTGGATAACCTGGGTTGCAGCAACCTGAGCATCCGACACGATATTCAAGAGTCCTTGAGGAAGCTCCGTATGCGATGATGTTATCTCGTCCATAAGAGCATAGATGTACCTCCCCAAGATACATGTAGCGTTGGTGGACTTCAGCGCCATGCTACAAGATGAAAATATTTTCTTCGACTGTGAGTCCAACTTTTTGGAGTCTCTGTCCCCCGGCACTGTTGGAAAAGATCCAGGCGCAGATCTAGCAGAACAGGAAGCCTGGACCACCAAGCTCTCCGGCGTAGGGTGTCTGGACAGAAAGCCAGGGTCAGATGGTGCAGCCCGATACCTCCTGGCCACAGATCTATTAACAGCCGAGGAAGGTATCGGCTTCTTCCAGACCCCCAATACCGGTTCAAGCAAAGCCTCGGTGAATGGTAAAAGAGGCTCTGCCGCAGTAGAGGCCGGATGTAGGACCTCAGTTAGTAAATTTTGTTTTGCCTCAGCCACCGGCAAAGGCAGTTCAAGGAAGGTAGCCGCCTTCCTTACTACAGCATGAAAAGTGGCTGCCTCCTCAGTATACTCCCCTGGAGATGACAAGTCCCACTCAGGGGAAGTATCAAGGCCACTAGCTGTATCCAGTCCCTGAAGACCATTCAGAATACTCAATTTCACCTTCTTCCAGGACCCGTTGATATTCCTGTTCCTCCAAGAGACGGAGAGCACGTCTCCTAGAATGTAACCTCTCCTCAATACGCGGCGTCGACATGGCGTCTGCCGAACTCGAGGAACGGCGCCGATCGCCGGATCCATCCGACGCCATGTCAGGCGCCACAGGAAGCTTCGACGCCGAGCTAGGAGCCGGATGAAGAGAGGTGCGTCTCGGAGTCTCAGATGGTCCTGACGGGGTCACTGGCCGAAACCCCGAAGTCGATGGAGCTGAAGCCTCTGGGGCCGAAACCTCTGGAGCCACCGGAGCCGACACCGGCGCCGAGCCCACATTCCCCAAGGGGAGAAAGGGCATGAAGGGTGCGGGCCGTAGCGGTGCCGGAGCACCCAAGCAGAAAGCCAACGGGCCCGAAGGACCAGTCGGAGCACTGCCTGGAGCCCTCTGTTGGAAGATGGTGAACATTGCATTTAAAAATGCGGTATTATCGGCTCCAGGGGCCGGGAAAGCCGGATACTTGGGTGCCTGGATCGAAGGCGACCCCGACGCTGGCCTCGACGTCTGCGACGCCGCAGAGAACACCTGAGGCTGTGGCACCTCAACCACTGAAGACGTCTGCCCAGGCGAAGTCGGCGAAGCCGGAGAAGGCAACGGCGTTGATGGATGTGGAGTGACTGTGGGACTGACCTCCCAAGTCTTCCGACGCCGAGCCGACGGCGACCTCGATCGAGACCTCTCCTTGCTCGAATGGCGTCGTGAGTCCCGACGGTGCCGGGAGTCTCGATGACGCCGATGAGACCTCGGCGAGGAGGACTTTCTATGATGTCTCTTCTCCTTTCTCTTCGACTTCGCCATAAAGAGTTTGGCTTCACGCTCCTTCAGGGCTTTCGGATTCATGTGTTGACATGACTCACATGTAGCTACGTCGTGGTCGGAACTTAAGCACCACAAGCAGTCCGAATGTGGGTCAGTAACGGACATCTTGCCCCCACACTCCCGACAGGGCTTGAAACCAGACTTCCTCTGAGACATAGTAACCTCAGAGAAAAAACACGCAGCAGAAAAACACACTGTAACTTCGAAAGCAACAGTAGCTCCCTCGAAGATAACCGTTTCGAATGGCACGGAAAAAAGGGAACTGACGTCCGCGAGGCCCTCTTATTGCCTGTATGACGTCAGGTGGCGTCGCGTGGGCAAATGTGACGTCCTCGTCGACGTGCAGAAGCTAGGAAGAAGATTTCCGTTGAATGCTGGCGTCATGGGAGTATTCATTAGGTGAGGAATCCACAGGTAGTTGTATCCATCAGAATGGGTTGTTTAGTATGTAACTGCGCAGTTGTGCGCACAGTATAAGTAAACAAAAAAAAACAAAAAAAAAAAAGATCCTAGTGTTTCATGCCACACTTCACTTTAATCAATGTAACAAAAACCTCTAAAGCAAGGAGGACTATTTAGTTTTGTTATGTCTCTGTGGATTAAGAACCCTTAACTGATGTTTCGCCTGCACAGATACCACCAGCCATGAAGAGATATCTCGAAAATTATGACAATTTCTGAGTTGGAGGCACCTGATGTGACAATCTTTCTACCCCCAATGACCTCCTCCTCCATGGATTCCTTCAATACCACCCTGCAATTGTGCCCTTAATCTTTTCTTAGCCCTTTCCCACATTTATTTTATAGCAGTACTCATCTCAATCTAGACTGTCAGAGCGCTTTAGATCACAAACATACTGTACAGAGACAAAGAGTCATACAAGTATCTAACTCAATGTACAGGGGATATTACTTAAGGCAATGAGAATTACAAGGTGTAGGAGTTCACATGTTATCCGTACTGGTAAGAATTACATGTTAACAGTGCTTGGTCTGGAGAAACAAAGGGGCAAATTAACAAAGCTTTTACAATATGCAGTAACCAAAGTTGCTGTGCTGGGTTGTGTGAAAAGGAGTGCGCACAACAGCATATCGCCGTACATGTAGTGCTACTGCTCCCTCCTCCAGTACCTTCGGCTTCCTTGAGCCAGTACACACACCCTTGCACCTTGTGTAAGGGTCTTTGCTTGATGTCAAGCTTAGGTTTTATACGAGAGTTTTATACAGCACAAAATTCTAAGCTTTGACAAACTTTAACACCTTACTACTTTATATATGTGTGATGGGCGGTGCAGCACATATGTAAAGATGAAAAGCTTTGGAGAAAATACATCTTTTCTCCAACTGTACACCTGCCTCAGAGGACCCGCTGGGAGAACCGAATGCCTTACAAGCAGCAATGGCAATGAGGAAGATCAGGACATCAAATCGCTCCTGCTACATATGTAAAAAAGCCCATCCTCCATAGATTGCCAACTTGATACGCTGACGGCTAGGGTGGATAGGATCACGGCCAAACTAGACAAGCAAGAGAAGCATACATCGGCCTCAGAGACCAAGATACTGACCCTATAGAATGACACAGTGGACCATAGCAATGAACTAACTGACACGGCAAAGGGCTTGGAAGTCATTCAGCTCAATAAATGGTAGGTCTGCCAGAATCCATCAACGCTGGCAACATGGTAAACTACACAGACGCTTTTCTGTTCACTGCTTGGCACAGAACAGTTCTCTCCCAACATACACCCCTTTACATCCCCCCCAATATTCCTGGAATTCACCATGGCAGTCTAGGCAGCAAGACAAGCTATGCTCTGCTCTGCTCTACCCTGTGCCTCTTAAGATAATGCACCACAACAAATCACATCTCTTTCAGGATCCACACAGTGCCGCACCACTTGTAAAGATTTTTATCTCAGAATCAGCCACCCAACCCAAAGCACAAGCCTCTACAGGATGACCAGCCACGCATTGTGGAATGAGACGCCACATAAATACGAGGACAACTCACCACCATGGTTTATAACGGTCAATTGACCCATCTAACCGCACAAACTAGTTGGCAATGAATCCTGGGAAACTATTACAGAGACACAAAAAAGTACCTCCCATCAATGGTAGGCCAATACCACCACCCCCTTAACTGGCAAAACAACCAGCGCATAAGGATTTGGCTCGCCAGGAGCTCTGGTTCTTCCAGGGGCAAACTCAAGCAAAAATGAGACTTTTGTTTGAAATGGGTTCCTTGAAACTTATAATGTTCCATGCAGCCACTATTGATTCATAACAAGCGCGGATAACCTCAGCACACAACGGGATCAAATCGAGTCCCCATGGGGCACGACCTGGCACCTCGCTCACATGAACAGAACACTGAACCCTTGGTTAAAGGTGTAGCGTCGCATCTGACCTGAAATGTCCGGGGATTGTTCAACCTCTGCAAGGTCAGGCAGGTATTCTCATACTGGTGCTGGCACAAGGTAGACACCGCTCTCCTCTAGGAGAGGCACATAGCGAACATGGGCAGACTATTCTCAACTGCTAAATGGTGTACCCAGAAATCACTCAAGACCAACCCTTCCTACGCTTGGGGAGCAGCACTTCGAAAAAGACACAGCCTTCTGTTCCAGCCGATCTATGAATACAACGATCCCCAAGGCAGATATAATATACTTCAAGACGCAATATGTGGTTGACAGCTGATGCTTGTTAATACCTGTAGGCTAAATACTGATGACCAGACTTCCTGGAGCAGATCTGGTTACAGTGTGCCTCCCTGACCCCTCAAACCATTCTGTGGTGTGGTAGGTAGACTGTTGAAACCCCTACCAATGCAAAGGCTACGGTTGCTATGGCTGCTCTCATGGCCAGAGGAGAAGTGACCATATACCTGGTGTCTGAAACACCAATAGGGAGGGTACGCATGTATCTTTTGCACATGCATCATGGGCATGACTAGATTACTGGCTGGGCATGAGGGATGCATGCACACAGGTGAAATGGGTGGATCACCTTCCTCACAAGCTGTCAGACCATGCCCCAGTCAAACTTATTCTGGCCTTACTGAGCCTGTGCATGTGGCATTTGCCTGGTACCCATCTCTGGCTTGAAGGTCGTATACCATTCTTGGACACACCTCTAACCACTGATGAGTCACCATCGCCATTTAGGGTCTCCCAACTTGCAAAGCTGCTGGCAGTAATGGATTCCTCTACAACGTCTACTGACCCCAGCTCGCAACCCAACTACTGAGAGTTTATGACAAAGCGCAAAAGAGAGGCACTCCTTCCCCATTAGGGAGGCCACACTTATCACGTTACTGAAACCTGACAAGCCCACCAATCAATGTGACTCCTACCGCCCCTTGGCTTTAAAAAATGTAGATGCTAACATACTGGCGAAAGTTTTGGCTAATGGACTGATGCTCTTACTGCCAGACCTTGCGCTTCCAGCGGAGGCAGGGTTTGTCCCCAAATGCTCCACTGCACACATCTTCTGTATCCTCTCTGCTCTCATGCATCAATTAAACCCACAACTAAAAGCTGTGGCTGTTTTTTTAGACACCATAAAAGCAATTGATTCCTTGGAATAACCCTTCCAATTTGCCGTCCTCAACAGAATGGGCTTGACAGACAAATACATCTGCTGAATACGGCTCCTGTACATAGCCCGACTGCCAGGGTGCAAGTGAATAACCTCTTTGATCCGACACCACCGACCGGGGCACCCCAGTAGGGCTTCTCACTCAACCCAGTACTTTGTGTAATCGCCCCTGAAACCTCAGCATATAAGGTTAGACAACTCAATGCACAAGGAAGACTCAACGTCGCCATCCGCAAACACCTCGTATCGTTACACGCTGACATCACCCAATATTTGTGTGACTACTCGAGACAAGTTATCACAGAGCTCGTGCTATTTCATGCTCTCTAAGGCACTGAAAAAAATCGACGATCTTCCTATTATCCTACACCCCAATAAGGATGCTAGGCTACCCTACTGCATAGTGCACTACGTCAGTGAAATACCTAGGTGTGTGGGCTATCCTATACTAAAATAAAATACAGTACTGTGTGAAAACTATGTAACAGCTATGTATAAAATAGAAGACTATGTTGGGAAATGGTGTTGCTTATATCTCTCCCTGATGAGACGTCTGGCACTGATGAAAGTGGTCATACCGCCAAGATGACTATAACTTTTCTTTAACGTCCCCCTTCATCTGAATAAACTATCCTTTAAAACACTGTGCTTACTCACGATATCACCAGCGTGAGTGGACAAGTAGCCAAGGATTAGGTAGGAGATACTCACGTTACTCTATACTTGTGGTAGCCTTGCGGCACCAGACTATGAACTCTACTGTGCACATGCCCAAGGCTCACTACACCCATCAGTGGATGCACTTCTCACCTCGCATGGCACATTTGACAGTTGTGTATGACATTGCCCAGACCCAACCACTGGTGGCAATGGTTAGCCAACGTCCAGCAAGTGAGCTTAAAGAGATTATCATGGTGGCATGTCAAATAGTCTGGATCACTATTTGTGGCAGACTGCACCTCACTATGCTCTCCGTCCCAACGCAACAGCTACTCACATACCCACTGATACTTATCGCACAGGAGCTCCAAACCCTTTACAGGTGGGCAATGTGTCGACCATGACTGCTGTGCGTGTGTATGTGTTTAAAGTTTTTTAAATTTTTTATTTTAGGGGGAGGCACTGTGCTGGATCACTTTACATATATCAAACTGAGAGCTCTTTGCAAAACATAACCATGCATTTCTTCAGGAACCCCTGGCGTCTGTTGCACTAGATGGGCTGTCCACACATCTCTCCACCAAAGTATCTTGTGATGATCCTCTAAAATACAGTGCAGGTAGAGGGCCCTCAAATAGCACAGAGTGCAAGATCCAGATGGGAGGGGGACACTGGGGTGGGCATCACTGATAAGGAATGGCGCTACTGTTGTGAACAAACTGGCAAGCTCTAACCCAATGGCAGGAGGATTCCTACATCACTTATATTGATAACCCCTTGGCCTTAAAAGACTGCATTTGCAATCAGAGTTCCGCTGTTTGAGGTGCAAGGCACTGGATGCCGATTTCCTACACCTTGCCTACAACAGCCCACCAATAAACTCCTATTGGGCTGACATTTTTGATACTCTCTCCAACACGGTTGATGGTTCCCCTGAATCTTCCCAGAAGATGGGCCTAATGAAAATACTGAAGGTGTCCCATTAACCTACGCTGATTTCGTACTATAATGCCATTCTACTCTTAGCCAACAGCAGCATTATAGTATCACTGAACAAGGACATAGTCTTCTTCAGATGTATATCTAGGTAGTTCCTATATGCCTGGGAAAGCACTCCCAGGGGGAACTTCTTGTGGAATGGCAAGTCCTGGAGCTGGTAAGATTCAGCCCTGGTATCAGAAACTGTGAGGAAATTGGGTTATTTTATGGTGTGGTTGTGCAACCTCACCATGTAATATACGAACCGCCCCCAGTTCCTCACCGATATCCCGGTCACATGCCAATCCATCTTGGCTTAATAACTCTTCCTCTGGGGGTCCCATGGGCACCTTGATGACATTCCCGGGATCAGCAAAATCAGATGCAACCTCATTAACTAGCCAGAGAAACAGGGTTACTCCAGAGGTTGTTAAAATTGTGCATTTTTGTTTAGACTCTGGCCTGTGAACTGTTTTATGCAAAATAAAAGAACACCCTCAGAGACAATTTGAGCAATTTCTATGGTTAACAAGATCAGCATAGATGGAAACAATCTGTTCTGTTTCAGGGCCTCTTTCATCTTATCCGAAGAAAGATGCTGAACCATATTGCCAAATGTATTTATTTTAGCGAGATCAGCAACATTTTCCAGGACAGGCAAACAGTTCATAGACCTTCTAGCCAAAGAGGCATGCCTAAGGGATCTGAAGTTGGAAGGCTTCAAGTAATGTCCGCTTGCAGCAATCACAACCACAGACTCAACATGTATTATTACTCAAAGAAGAATAAGACATCAGTAAAAGCTTTATATTATATTAGATCAATTAGATGTATGATCAGGTAAAAGCTAGAGTGCCAAAACACCTACAGAACCAGATCAAGGACACATGAAATCCACATAACGTTCTTGGATGCACTGCAATAGTTAAAAACCTTGAAAATCAGGCCTGAACCAAACTGGAAGGCAATTTAATGATCAACATCTCTGACGGCTTTCTTTGGGTGTCAGCAGAGGAAACATTTAAAGTCTGCGTACTTACTTAGCAAGTGCAAGTAGAGACCTAAACAAAAAACACGCCCTGAACCAATAAATATTCTGTATAAACTGCTGAGGTTAATTGGCAAGTTAAAAGCCTTGGTGCAAGTAACCTGCAGCTATGTTCTAATACTGGCAACCTTTCATCCATCAAAGGTCAATAAAAAGACCACCATTTCGGTGGCCAACATTAACAGCTGTAATTCACATCATTACAAAGCAGACACAATTAAGGGAGTGAAATCGCTTCTGGGCTGCAATTGGCTCTACATGGAGAACTGTGGCTTCTTAGTCTTTGTTCTGCTATTTTCAGTATGGGGGCAACTAGAGCAAGTTTTGTGGAAAAAGTTACTTAGCTGTCAGCACTGTGATTCTCCAGAATTGGTATATTTTATAGACTCACTTGCTTTAATCTTACCCATCATTGAGGTGGGAATCCCACGGTAACTATGGTAAGTGGTGTAAAACATTGAACAGCAAAGCCTAATATGTTACATTGGTAAATTATTCACATTGTTTTGAGAAGAACCAAACTCCAGTCGACCAGGAAGCATCTCTTAAACCACTCTTCCATACCTCAGATTTCTCTGCATGAGAAATGTAATGAATGAAGTACCCAATGCAGTGATCTATTTTGATAGGGAGGAGGGAGTGTCACTTGTGAAGCTACAAAAGATAGAAACACTGGAGAACCACATTTACAGGTTAAGTAACCGGTCAGATAGGGCTTTTGGATAAAATGGGGATTTGTCCTCACAATACATATTTGAATTGCAAGTATGGCTGTTTAATAATAACGGTGTGAATTTCAGTGATTCTCCTGGCAGCACTGAAATTGCTGCTATTGGGACCTTGAGTGAGCTATGAGAAAGGTCTATACAAGCCAGATGAAGCAGGTACAGTTTAATCCACTTCGGACAAGTCAAGAAAGGATGAATTTCATTATTAGAGCACAATTTGCGGAACAAAGAACATTTAGCCTTTTAAGACTCATTCGTAAATTCTACTGTAGCCTTTGCTAAAATATCTCTGCATTCTTGAGAAATATTTAAGAGGTGGAATTCACTGTACTCAGGAGCCAGGCTGATAAACTGAGAGACTCTGGTGTTGAATGAACAACTTGACCCCTGTTCATTGTGAGCATTTCTGGCACTAGTCTGACAGGAATATGATGTTGCTCCAATAAGAAAGCAGTGCTGTATATCAGAACTGTATCTGCCACACTGGAGTCACCAGGATAATTCAACACAGCTACTTCCATTTTGGTGAGTAGCCTCGGTATCAATGGCTGTTGATAGGAGGGAAAGCGTAAATGAACATTTCTGTACAGCTATATGAAAGGCATTCCCCATGATCCCTTGTGGAAGTATCTGTTGGTGTAAAGGTGATATTTGTTGTTGAGGGCTGTAACAAATAGATCCCGGTTTGGATTCCTCAGCCTCCAGAAAACTGACAGCAGGAGATGTTGAGTCAGCTCCCACTCGTATCACTCGCTTGATGTTCTGCTGTGAGTGTTTGCCCATTGATTGTCTACATTTGGAACATGTTACACTTTCATGGGATCTGGTTTTGTAAAATCAATTTTCGGATTTTCAGGGCTTTCATGGATAGTAGTTGCTATTTTGTTCCTTCTTTCTTGTTCAGACAGAACGTAGTGATTGTGTTGTCTCTACAAAGCAGTACTAAAGATTTCTTTATATTCACTTGGAAGCCTCATAAAATAGTCTTCAGCTCCAAGATATTTATATGCAGCTTCTTTTCCTGACATAACAATTTGCAGCTTTCTTCTTGAGCCTGCAAATGTGCTCCCCATCCTTCCAGGGATGCATCTGTGCTCAGCAGGTACTAAGGTTGTGCGCATACAAACATTAGGCCATCTACCAACCTTATAAGAGGGACCCCACAACCACCCCACTCCTCTTCTGTCAGTTGGCTGAACATGATTAATATTCCAATCTTTGGGTTAAACATCCTCTTCTATCACAGTCTCTGTGGAAGGTAATAGGCTCAAACATTCTGGGCAGTGCGGATTGTCTCTATTGCACCAGTGGACTTCTCAACTGAAGTAACATGCGGGGTCTGCAAGGTGTGAGTGTGGGGAGGAATTGTGTTGAGGAGGAAACAGTTGTGTTAGGGGCGGTGGATTGCCTGATTCAGGAAATCTCTTATAGTAATTATTAAGCATCTGGCTAAAGTTCTAAGCATTCCAATTGGAAACTGCATCATAGGTTCATCATATGGGTCGTCATATTCATAATGTTCTTGAAAGGTTTCAAGATCTTGATTTCACCTTTGGCCTAACTTTGAAAGAAAAATCTCCTTCAATATATTCATTGCCCTAGTCAATGTCCTGACAAGTGGAGATGGACCGCAGCAGTACAATAGGGACTGTCATCCTTATCATCATCTTCAGACCCTGCCCCAATTCTAAGAGACGTACAGGTGGTAAAGGTGAGACCTTACGTGGTGAAGTCTGGTTTGGTCTGGCCTGGTGGAAATCATTTACATTGATTTTGCGGACGGTGCTCCTCTAAGTTTAAAGGAGGTATCTGGCACTATTCTCCTTGTCAACACTTGTGTTTGTTGTTGATAGGTTACTGGATGCAGATGTTGCCGCTGACAATGGTCTCGTTGATGTCTTTTTTGCTACCCGAGAAAGGAGGTACCCTTGCTAATCGAGTTGAGGGTTCAGACCAGATTTAGATGATTTCTTCCCATAAACAGGGGATAAAGGAACTCTTCACTGCCATTTTTCAGTCCTAGAAGGACTACTTTTTACAGGTCGTTATTTTTTGTCTTTGCTTTTGTGGAACATTATTTGAGGTTCCACTGAGGAGCCTTTTTCCTAAAGTCTTTCTCTTTTCTGGGTTTTCTTGAAAGGAGATATTCCCTTCTTCTCCGTCTGCAGACTCTGGAGTTTCCTTTACCTTTTTCTGCAGCCAAAGAATAATTCTGTCTTGCCTGTCCTTCAGGGTTTACGAAATGTATGACAGTATTTGGATTCCTTAGACTTGTGATAAGGATGCAGGGAAAATGGGCACTGTTTCGATGGATTCTCAGAGAGCAGTCAGAGTTTGCCACACAATTAGAAAGGTCACAGTTCAAAAGCAAAGATGTTACCTTCTAGGAGTTCATAGCTAAGGCTCAATCAAAGTTCAACAAAGCTGAAAGTCAGTTGTCTCACTGAAGATACCAGAGAGAGCTCAGGAAGACTTAATTAAACCCAATGTGCGTTAAGAAATTGGAGGCATGGTGGTCCTTGAGGGGAGGCATGGTTCACTACCTGCTTCCTTAACTGCTTGAGTTTGGTTATTTGCCAAACTAGGTAAACAAATTACTAATGTCAAATATTAAGCTTTGCTGTTCAATGTTTTGGTTTGAGCTACTTATTATGATTATGACAGAACTCCCACCTCGAGGACATGGAAGTCTCAAGAAAGTGAATCTCTGAAAGATTCAATGCTAGAGAATCCCTGTGGGTAGGTTTATCAGTGACACTTTCTAAAAGGTAACAAATTACAGCGACCTTAAGAGCACTTAACTGTCTCAACACAATGAATTTTCAATGGTAAATATCTGCTCAATCTTTAAGAAGGTCATACAATGGCTAATGCTAACACAGAGAGCTTACACAAACCCTCATGATCCACAGTATAAACCAAAGATGCAGCATCCTGCAGTTTAAAAAAAATGTATTTATTATTTTTTTAATCAGAGGCTGAGCCTGCTGCTGCAACAAAGTATGTGCCTGAGCTCTTGTCAGAAGCAGACTCATTCTAGCCTACGATACCTTGCATTTACTTCTAAAATGTAAAATATCATTATGTACTGTCCGTGCTATTATTTACAACAGACACAAAAGACAAGTGACTGTTTCCACTGCCCACATTCCTATTACATTGGGAACAGTTTTTAAAGAAGACGGCATTTCAGAGTGTTTGCAAGTTTCTTTTATAAATAAGAGCTGAGCAGAGGAAGGTTGACTGCAGATAAAATAAAGGTATTGTGAATGAAATATTTAGACAAAGTATAGAAGTGCTTGCATCAGATGGTGTCTGTTAAGGATAGGAAATTGGACAGTTTGTGCTATACTGAGGAGGTGTGTGGAACCTTACTGGCATTGGAGAGGACTTAATGCGTAGTGTGAACTAGAGAAATGCGTCAGCAAATCAGCTGCCTAAGAATGGCACTATTTGGTAAATATAAGTATTCAGCAATTGAGCTCAGTATTCAACCTGCTCCTTTAAGAATAGAAATTAAAAAACCCATCTTAAAACTGGTAAAATGTGGATCCGATCCTATACCTTGCATACAAAGAAGACATTTTTTTTTTTTAACAGAAGAGCCAGCCTTCAGTTATAGTAGGTCAGAAAAATCCAGAAATAGTTTGCCAAAAAGGTTTCATGTGGACAGCGCCAAACAAGATAATTATATTCGACTAATTACCACTACTTCATGGCATGGGCTTCTGAACTGGAAAAGGGAAGACACTGTATTTGTGAGCTGTGGCTCTAAACTACAGTCACTTATATATCCTACCGATGCCGCAAGATGAGTCATATTAGGCAGTATTCTATTAAATAAGTAATGTCTATTAATGAAATGATGGTGCAAATATCAATGGCTATTTTAATTAATCATCCCACCAAATACAATTTCTTCGACGGTTTTATAAGTAATAGTGTTATTAGGTGCAGTATAAGTGATGGTGTTCTTACTTGTCCATTTATGTATTAATACGTATTCACTTATACTGTCTGGTTTAAAACTGTACAAAGAAGTTTATGACTTTTTAGTTAAACTGAACTATGGTTGGTGATGATTATAAGGAGAATGGTGGCATAACAAAAAGCTCCTGTGTTCTGTGTTCTCCTGAAGTAGAGGAGAAAACCAGCATGACGGGCTGAGCTGATGAGTGCCTTTCTGCGCACTGGTTCTGGTCTCAAGGAAATGGAACGTATTCCCTATGCTATGAAAAATGCTGTGAGAAATGGTGCTTTGAAGTAAAAGGAGAAATGTTGTCTTTGTGTTCTAACGTTTCAAAAGACCCTAAATATAAATATTTTATCCAAATGTATTTTTATTGGATTTGCAACAAATCAAAAATACAGTGAGAGAGCCCAACTCTGGCAGGTTGGAATGGTTGAACCAATGTGCACATAGTCATTGTTAACTATTTGTTTAAAAATATGTTTTCATCCCCATCCCTCAGCCATCACCAACCCCACGTTTCCAACATAAAGTTGACCTACTCCCAAGGCAATCATCCAGACATGAAAAATATACTACAACGTTCCCTCGAGGGCTGTGTACGACGAGCCACGTCAGTCATCAAAGAGCTTATCTAAGTTATTGATCAGCTTTTCCATGACAAGAATATTTAGGTACAAGTGTGACTGAAGGTGGGGCTTGTTTCTTTAAATGAGACGTTATTGCAAGCTTAGTTGTGCTGTGGTATAGTTATACTAGGTTTCATTTTCCTTTAGTTATGTGTTTGCCATTAACTGGCCTCATACCCTGCGTGCAGTCCCCCAAGGAAGAGGGAACTAGAAAGCAGAGGATCTTCTGTAGCACTTCCACCAACCCCCCAAAACCAAAGAATTTTGGTTTTGCAAATAAAAATGCCTCCCTTGTACCCAACAATTAGTAGACTTCCATTTGGTTGAGTAATTCTTTTTGTAATTTTAGGGCCATTTGTACGAACACATTTTCCCTTTGATACATCTGGCCCTTAGTCATTTATATAGAGCTTACACCCCAATGCTGATTAGTTTTATTGTTTTTTAAAATTAGCATTTCTCCCTTGTAGTAGCTAATTTCACTTCCCGGTGCAAGACCTAATGACAAAGCTGCACATACCATAAAACACTGTTTCCATCACTGTGAGTTCCTACTTGACATAGTCAAACAAATGAATATTTGATCCCTCCAAGAAATCCCAGATCGATCCAAAAGCAGCCATCCCTCCATTTCTTATACAGGGAGTGCAGAATTATTAGGCAAGTTGTATTTTTGAGGATTAATTTTATTATTGAACAACAACCATGTTCTCAATGAACCCAAAAAACTCATTAATATCAAAGCTGAATATTTTTGGAAGTAGTTTTTAGTTTTAGCTATGTTAGGGGGATATCTGTGTGTGCAGGTGACTATTACTGTGCATAATTATTAGGCAACTTAACAAAAAAAAAATATATACCCATTTCAATTATTTATTATTACCAGTGAAACCAATATAACATCTCAACATTCACAAATATACATTTCTGACATTCAAAAACAAAACAAAAACAAATCAGTGACCAATATAGCCACCTTTCTTTGCAAGGACACTCAAAAGCCTGCCATCCATGGATTCTGTCAGTGTTTTGATCTGTTCACCATCAACATTGCGTGCAGCAGCAACCACAGCCTCCCAGACACTGTTCAGAGAGGTGTACTGTTTTCCCTCCTTGTAAATCTCACATTTGATGATGGACCACAGGTTCTCAATGGGGTTCAGATCAGGTGAACAAGGAGGCCATGTCATTAGATTTCCTTCTTTTATACCCTTTCTTGCCAGCCACGCTGTGGAGTACTTGGACGCGTGTGATGGAGCATTGTCCTGCATGAAAATCATGTTTTTCTTGAAGGATGCAGACTTCTTCCTGTACCACTGCTTGAAGAAGGTGTCTTCCAGGAACTGGCAGTAGGACTGGGAGTTGAGCTTGACTCCATCCTCAACTCGAAAAGGCCCCACAAGCTCATCTTTGATGATACCAGCCGAAACCAGTACTCCACCTCCACCTTGCTGGCGTCTGAGTCGGACTGGAGCTCTCTGCCCTTTACCAATCCAGCCACGGGCCCATCCATCTGGCCCATCAAGACTCACTCTCATTTCATCAGTCCATAAAACCTTAGAAAAATCAGTCTTGAGATATTTCTTGGCCCAGTCTTGACGTTTCAGCTTGTGTGTCTTGTTCAGTGGTGGTCGTCTTTCAGCCTTTCTTACCTTGGCCATGTCTCTGAGTATTGCACACCTTGTGCTTTTGGGCACTCCAGTGATGTTGCAGCTCTGAAATATGGCCAAACTGGTGGCAAGTGGCATCGTGGCAGCTGCACGCTTGACTTTTCTCAGTTCATGGGCAGTAATTTTGCGCCTTGGTTTTTCCACACGCTTCTTGCGACCCTGTTGACTATTTTGAATGAAACGCTTGATTGTTCGATGATCACGCTTCAGAAGCTTTGCAATTTTAAGAGTGCTGCATCCCTCTGCAAGATATCTCACTATTTTTGACTTTTCGGAGCCTGTCAAGTCCTTCTTTTGACCCATTTTGCCAAAGGAAAGGAAGTTGCCTAATAATTATGCACACCTGATATAGGGTGTTGATGTCATTAGACCACACCCCTTCTCATTACAGAGATGCACATCACCTAATATGCTTAATTGGTAGTAGGCTTTCGAGCCTATACAGCTTGGAGTAAGACAACATGCATAAAGAGGATGATGTGGTCAAAATACTAATTTGCCTAATAATTCTGCACTCCCTGAATGGCCCTTGAGTTAAAACGTGGGTGAAATTTTGATTGAATTCTATCAGTAAAATATGATAAAGTTTAGTGTTACAGAGAACCTCATCTCATACTATTAAAGCTGTGGCAACTGGGTTGAGAGTTACAAATGTAGCCGTCTATCCTGTTTACGGAGCTACATCACATCCCACAGCAGTCTTATTAATACAGGATCCAAAGGCCATCTTCTTAGTGTTTTCTTTGGACCACTGTGAATGGCCCAGTAAGAAGTTTGGAAATCTAGTAATACTATTGTTACCTTTTCTAATGGAACTCTCTGCCAGGTTCCTTACAAATTTCGTCACTGCCTCCTGCAAAAGTATAAATAAGGTTTTTTACACTTTAATAATTTAATGATTTAATGACATTAACACGAACTGTCCAGGACAGCACACCTGGGGACCATTTATAACCCTTGTCATCTAGTAGCTATTTAAAATTCGCCCTGTAAACTTAGTACATATATGAGTAAGTTTGATCCCCAGATATTTTATAATATGGGCCACCCATCATTTCTTGGGGGCTGGGAGGGAGGTGTTGAAGGCCCAAAACTGCTTCAAACTTCCCCAAATGTTTTAGAGTGAGTAGCCTGTTTCAGAACTTCCTAGAGTGAGAAGACTATTGTCCACATTGAGTTACCTTATATTTCCTTGCATTAAAAGGTATATATTTTATGTTTCTTACTCTCCTTATTTGCACTACAAGTGTTTCTATGCTTAATGGGAAAGGCAGAGGCAACATTGGGCAGCCCTACGAAGTTCCTCTCCAGTTGAAAGGATCTAGATTTAATGCATCTCTTTCAGGCCACAACTCAATTTCTCCACAACCATATGCAAAAGGTTCCAGTCGAACACTTTCTCATGTTCCAAGAGACCAGTATCCCTGCAGGCTCTCCTTTTGAGTCTTTTTGACTAGGTGGCCTGTCTGATATACATTGTTATGTGTCTACCTTTTGGCAATAACACCTGACTAGTATGCATGAAATAAGTGTGGCAGAATCTTCTCCAGCATCCCATCTTCGCTCTAATGTGATTTTCTAACCACAGAGACACCAAGGCCTCGTATGTCTTATAGAACTCACAGCCAGTCAGTGAGGGACAAAGACTGCCCCGTCATTATTTCTACATCTGCCCATTTAAAGGTCCCATACTAGACTAAAATCCCCAGTTAGAATCAGATCCCCATACCGGTAGCTCTATCAGTGTACTCAGGAATGTATTTAGAAAAGTCTTTTGGGTACACAGACTGTTGCTAAGGTGAGACGGCAGTTCTCCACATGTGTCCCAAGCATAAAACATCTAACATCTCTGCCTGCATCAGCGTCTGTCACTAACAGAGGGAATCACCTAGATATAAACCTGGAGACTCCATCATTGTCTTGTCTTGCAGATGAATGGTAGACCACAGGGTAGTCCTTGAGCCTCATCCTGTGCTGAACTTTCCTATAGGGATGGGTCTCTAAGAGGTATTGCATATGCTTGGATTAGTTTAATCTGTTGCCATACAGTTCACCGTTTTCTTGGGATGTCTAGTAATCGCACATTATATGATAACATCTTTACCATTGCCTAGTAAAACTGTCCCTCCTTTTCAGTAGTATTGCAGTATAGATGCATATAGGTACTCACACCAAACTGTGTGGTTGTTCACTACTGTCAGACTTGATGTAGGTCCTAATCAACTTCCTCCCACCACAACCCTTCCTTAAGATACCCCAAAAGGGTTCAGCAGCAGTACATAGATTCTGGTCTATACTGACTTCAACTAAAAGTTGTCCTACTAAAGTGATCCAATGTCAGCAGACCTCTTACACTACATCAGTATGATCATCAGCACCTCAGTCCAAGCTCCCCTCAATCCAGCCGCATCTTAAGTCTAAGGTCTAGGACAGCTGCTGTGACATTAACCAGCATGGGAAGATGCCTAAACAACAACCCTCCAGATCTGAAACCATCCACCCCTAATGCTCCCCTCACAAACATCCCAGACAATCATCCGACTGATTGTTTTACACTTAACAAAAAGTAATCATGAGGATCTAATGGATCTTTCCAAGCAGCCTGCTCTTAATCAATCTGTGCACTTTTCAGCCCTTCTCAATCTATGGATTTAAGATTGTTTCTGATATTCATCTGTCCTGGTCTATGCCACTACGACCTCACATTGTTTTGGTGTGGAGATCACACTTGCATTGAGTTGCCAGCCTTCAGGGTTCAATCTTTTTTTAGTAGATCTGTTTCTCCCTGATATTCCGATGTGTGGTGCATAGATCCATCATAATCAAATACTATGGCAAAAGGGGTGTGGGGGAGCTTGTATTGCATTTTCTCCAATCTCACTGTCTCAGTTAAGGTGTTAAAGAGGATGTGGGTCAGCAGAGTAGCCTGTGAGAAAACCTCAGAGCAAGCTACTGAAGTCATCAAATGTGATGTCTTTCAGCTTCTGACCCATTGCTAACACCTCTTAATTTTTCACTGCGGTACTATGTTTCTCTGGCGCAGGTTCCATTTTATTTTGCTCAGCAGGGCTTTGCACTCTTGTCAGACTTTGGGGTGGTCTCAGACGAGTGATGGGGTCAATAGATTTGTCATGCACATTAGTATACCTGTTCTCGCCCCACTTCTTGCAGGCCATTTAACTGGATGTTCTCTTCTTAACTTAGTCTTAAGTTCTTTCAACTTCAAGCTGACAAGTTTTAGGTATTTCTCCATTTGAGCGTTGCTTCAGATGCAAAACTGAAGACTGCTAGATATTCTGCTCTCTCCTCTACTTCCAGAATCTGTGATCACATGACATTAATGCCCTTAAAGAGATGGTAAATTTTTGTACCAATGGATGTCTTCAAATCTTGGACATTACGCTATATTTCCTTTCCTAAGTCTTTCTTGAGGGCTTTCCTAAAGGACTATAAGGCACTAAGCAAGTCGAGTTTAGTAATCGCCATTGATCAAGTGCATTAGTGAAAGCCTGTGGCGTCTCTTCTTACATGAGTAAATTACATATTGTTTTAGCAGTAGTGTATTCTGTGTTGTTTTCCAAGGGGGCATTTTGCAATTTGGAGATGCAAAGTTCTGCATATAGGGTGTATCCTGTTACAGAGCTTCAATCAGGGCAAAAAGGTCCATGTTCACACTTACTTCTTCTAGTGTTTTATACACCAGCAGTTTGTCCACAACCTGTACATCACATTTTTACGAGAGCATCAGGCTTGGTGCACGCTCTTTTGCAGTGTGTGGCATGGGAGGCCGAAAACCCTCTTTCACCCCGTAGATACCTTAGGGTCACTGCATATCTCACTATTTCTTAAGGGACCCACTTCAAAAAAAGACGAGAGTCAGAAGAGGGCCCCTACAGGAGCCCTGTTTCCTCCTTTATTTTATTTTGCAGCATATGGGGCAGGTCTGTGCCCTACCTACAGGGAAGAATAGAACAAAGTGACAAATGACCATAAGCTGCCACACAAACTTGTCATGAAAAATGTACAACTACACTGAGGGTATCTTGAATTGTTTCACAGAGCCTGTCAGTTAACCAGGAAAAGGGATGGGGTGGTCTGAGGGTGAGGTTGTAAGGTGTTCAACAAGCATAGGCAAAAACAATAGGACTCACCTACAAGAGCCATTTGCTTTGTCTATGTCTTTTAGCTATGTTGTACAGCAGTGTGGCTACAATGCAGCACTGATGAAAGGCAAAAAAGGCACTATGATGCAGCCAGTGCTAGCCACATCTCAGCACTTTTTTTTCTGCTGGCAGGACGGGAGGCAAAAGAGGAAGGAAGGGGTAGGTGGGGGGCCAAACAGACAATGGAGGATGTAGGAAAAAATCTTTAAGACTGGCTCCAGCACTGGTCTGACGAATCACACCGCTTTTTAATATTTAATGTGGGTTGGAAGGCAGGGGCAACACAAAGGAAGGCAACACAGAAAGCAATACAGACGAGGGAGGGTAGATGAGGGCAAGCAACGGAGAGTGGAAAAAAGGAGCACAAAGGAGCCAGCTGAAAAATACTGTTAGACATGACACTCTTGGGTGGCAGCCCCACAGACGTTTTGTTTTCACCCTGCTGCATTGTTGAATTCGTTTTTATGAGCTTTAGGACTCTGTGCCCTTTATCACTGCTAACCAGTGATAAAGTGTTCGATGTCTCTCCCTTAAACATGGTACAAATGGCTTACACCACATTGTCAAATTTAATTTACTTTTAAATCCCTAGTAAAGTAGTACCACATGTCCTTGGGGCCTGCAAATTAAATTCAACTAGTGGGTATGCAGCACTCAGTGTGCCATCCACTAAGGTAGCCTTTTAAAATATGTCTCAGGCCTGCCACTGCACGCCGTAGTGCATGTTTAAACTGCTATTTCAACCTGGCAAATTTTCCATTTACTAGGCTTAAGCCTTCCTTTTTAATGCCTATAAGTCAACTCTAAGGCCCTAAACAGCTTATAGGGCATAGTGCACTGTATTTAAAAGATAGCACATCTGTTTTTAAGGTTTAAATGTTCAGGTAGTCGAAAAAACCCTAAATGTGTTTGTTTTTTTCACTACTGTGAGGCCTATCTCGCCCACTGGATAACATTGGGTTACCGTATTACATTTAATAAGTGACATTTGATTTAGAGCATCTAGGAATGTTATTTTTACACTCAAATTGCAATTTGAAATACTCTTTAACGGTACCTTTGAATTTCAAGCCACAATTCTGAAACTTCACCTTCAGAAAGTTGCCATTTTCCTGTCCTAACCTTTGTCCTGGGTCACATGACTAAGTGTAATTGGCATTGGACTTTCTGTATTCCTCCCAGACAGTGAAAAAAAGAGGGACCAGGTGTTGGAAGGGTGTGCCATACTGTCAGGATAGTTGGGGCAGAGTTGTTCCCTGCTACAATTACATTTCATTGGGGCTACTTCCACAACCACAGACAAAGGATCTTGATACCAGCCTAGTGTTAACAAAGACCACCAGGTGCCAGAGAGGGGAAGAAAGGAACAAAAACAGATGTGGGGATGCTCCACATGTTTTCCCACTTCAAAGGGTGGTTCCAGGTATAATATTTGACCTCTTAAATCACTCATCAGATCACTTGTGGACCTGCAGAAGTCTCAGAAGTAGGACATCCCTGATGCTCTAAGGAATGCCCTTTTGCCTGAAGAAGGAAGCCTGGACTTGCTCTTTGAACTCATAACCACCAGAGTGACTCCATGGGCTAGATTACTGGTATTGCGTTTTGAGCTGCAGGGGTCCCTGCAACTGCCCAGATGACCTACCACAAATGGACCTGCCTGAGCCCAGCTGGCCTCTGTTAGAGTGAGTCCTGATCCGCAAGACGTGCCTTCCCAGGTCCTGGACCGTTGGCTGGCATCAGAGTGCACTCGGTCTCTTTCAACGCAAACTGGACACTTTGCACTGGCTTCTTTAAAGTCAGCCTGAACTTGTAACTTTCCCCTGGTCTAGAATGGCCAGATGACTGCAAGCAGACTTTTGTGCTTTTAGGTGCTACACTTACCCAAAATTGTGACATTACATTTCTTGAGTTCCACCAATTGGATTTTTGTCGTTCTGGTATCACATTATTTATTAATGTTTACTCTATTTTTCTAAACTGGTGTGAGATTTTTCTTGTGCTGGTTTTCACTTTATTACTGTTTGTATACTGCATAAAAACTTTACACATTGCTTTTAAGTTACACCCGACTGTGTTTGTGCCAAGCTACCAGAGGGTTAAGCACAGGTTAGTTTAGAGACTTCTGTGGTTCACCCTGACAGCAATTGTGGTTGTTGCTTGAGAAGGATCATCACACCATATCCCCCCCAAAAAAATCTAATCTCTTACAAATACACACTATGATAGAGTGCTCAGATAGAAAGAAAAAAATAGCAATGGCAGGACACAAGTACGGCATCCACGCTCCATGGGAGACACAAACACATTAAGAAGAAAGAAGCCCACAGCAACACACAAGCAAGAAGCGAGCGAATGAGTGACATTGAAGCCTATAAATGGTAAGCAATGGGCAGCCTCTAAGCCCACTGTTAGTAAACGAAAGGTCTTGAAGAGACAGCACATGTGGTGACTAGACAAGGCCTAAGAATCAAAAAAAGAAAAAGGCATTACCTGTGTCCATTCAGAGATGCATGGTGCAGAGGCGTGTACCCTGTGCTGTCAACACAATTCACATTCGGCCCTCGCCAGATGCTGCAAAATAAAGGGGCACACTTTAATGCTTGGTGTCAAACGACTAACACTTGTAGTACCAGGAATCTAATAAACATTCATTTGCACAGTGGTCTTCCCAACTTAGGTCGGCTATGTTTTTTTAAATCCTACTTTTTATCAGCAACTAAGATAGCTCTGACTTGCCCAGTCTTTATAGGTTTATCATAATGAATGACAAAAAAGGAGCTACTTTCTTGTTCACGTACCAGTACAAAGCTCTCAAACCAACCAAAGAACAAATATAGACACATTACACATTTACACACACACAATAAATAAGAACAACTGTAGGATTTCTCACAGCCAACATGCTGGGCCAGATAGTATTCCAAGAAGGAAAGGTACATTTTCCTACTTAGCTTGCGCAACCAATGTAGATTTAGGGTCACACTGATTGAATTGTTAATCTCTTGAGACTAAACAAAGACAAAAGTAAAGTACAACCAGTCCTTCGTTTTCATTATATTTTCATTTATTTATACAACGTTGGTGGAAGTAACCATCGTGATTATAGCATGACAAAGCCTCCTTCCTTTCCTCAGTTCCGATTTTTAGCTTCAATGCACGGGAGCAATGAATTTCATCAGATGAGACTAACGATAGAGGAGTGGAGACGTGTGTGAGGAATTCACAAGAACTTTCATGTTTTCTGTCTGAATAGAAAGAGAGTGTGTTCACTGCTGTGACTCGATATTGTTTTTAGAAGTTAAATGCTTTGTTCTAGCATCTGTGTGGAATACAAATGTTTTGTTAATAGGAGCAAATAAATAAGCTGATGATTCTCCATAAACCTTTGTAAGAGACACAAGCAAACTGTTCTGAATGTGAAGGCAAAATCAGACAGGTGCTATATCCAAGAGAGCTTCCTAAATTCGATCTATTAAGCCACTGATGCAAAAGGAGCAAATGAAAGCTAAAGTAAAAGGGAATTTATCGATTTTGGTTACTATCAAAAACTTCAAGACAGTGCTACATATTCAGATGAATTTCAAGAGTTGCACATCACTACAGACTTTATAGTGTACTCAATTTAATAAATATCTCTAATTAATGCATGCGTTGACTGAATACAGAGTGGAACTTAACAACCTATTTGACTTTAGCCCCCTTGAAGCACAACTGTTAATGGACTGCCTTGGTCGAGGGGGCATTTCCCAGATATACCGCTCTTTGATTTGTAATGCCCCTAAGACACTTCACAGTTTATGACAGAAGTGGGAACAGTGGACTGGTGCCTGGGAAGACACTGAATGGTGAGAGGAGGTGTATGGACCCTTGTGAGATCGCTATTTTGTCATGCTTGCAGCTGATCTAAATATGCTATCTACATATGACCTATCTCACACCACAGTGTCTGACACACAGGCATGCTCCCTGAACCTCGATGTTCGTTCTCGGAGGCGGACTTCTTTCATATGGTGTGACAATGCCTTAGCATGGCGCGCTACTGGATGCAAATAGCTGAGACTTTCTCGAATTTTAGACAGATCCATCAAACCTTCTCTTAAACTAGTCCTGGTGGGCCTCCTGGAGAATGTGAATGGATTCACAGGAGTGGGAGACGGGGAAACAGCCTTGTAGGGCTGGCAACCATGGTTTCCAACTGAGACATTGCACGCAAAGGGAAATCCCAAGCTCCACCGACATTGTACGAATGGAGATCCGGAATAGACTTGTGTGCAAAACAGGATGAACCCATATACATTGCTAGGGGTTGCAATCAAAAAGTTCAACAAGGGGCAGATGGTGGGAGTACTACGGCATAATGTATCATTGATAGTGCGGGGTGGGGGGAGGTTGCGTAGTGGCATGTTTTCATTTTATTATGATTTCATTATGTTAATGTACTCATTTGTTGGAAAATAAATAACATACATTCATAAAAAAAAATATTCCTTGAACCTTGAGCTGCTTGCAAGTTAAAGTGTTTAACAAGTACACAGCATTGCAATGCAATTCTGTGAATCACCTTGGATTATGAGCAAGGCAAGCTCTAGCACCAATGTTTTGACTCAACGTTTAACAAGAGGTTGTTGTTACTATAGCTCTTTCATAAATGTGTTAAAGATCTGTCAAGTAGCAGTAAGGCCTTCTTTGCCCCGCTCTATGAAGAAATACTGCTTGTGACTGAATACCAGAGGTGCACAATGTTTGCTCACACAGTCATGAAGAACCTTTTCTTTTGACAAGAATACCTTTACATCACCATTTAAACAAATATAGTGTACTACTACATAATTGTTTCAAGTGTATAATATTAAAGGATGATGAAAGCTGCATACTAGAGGCTAAGAATGTGTGTTATGTACACCAGAAACAGTTTGCAGATTCTTCTCTACCTTCTCTCTAACCGAATACCACTTGTCAATTCAGTGGGCAGAATATTTGAGGAGAGGAGGATTAAGTCGCTAGCAGAGGAGATTTCTCCCTTACAAGGGAAGACTATTTTGGAGATCAAAACAACGCACAAAAACAAAGTGGCAGAACAAACTAAAAACCTGATCAAATTGTGACACAAAAGTCTACATTAAAAGAAAACTACAGGCATATTTTAACATTCGACCAGAGTTAAAGGCACCAGTGTACAAATCCTTTGTAATGTCTAGTACACACACACCTATAAAGAGCACCACATAATCACTAAACACTAAAGTTCTTATTTACTAAAGGTACCACCTCTGATCACTAAAATACCCCACTCCTTCATAGCCTCATCTAAAAATTACAATTTGACGTGTTAAGAAGAACTTAAAATGTACTTATTTAAGGTTCAAAACGAATGGAAGGTTCAGTGACCAACTGGAGTAAATAAGGAGGAAAGGTAAAAATTAAGGACCGCTACAACAAGTTGAAAGGCTCACGCTAGCCCTGCAAGTGGCTCAAGCAAGGGTTCTCCCAACTCCCAACTCTATGGAAGTGGGGTCCAGACAGCGCCATCCTGGATAAAACTATATTCCAACTGTATAGGTCAATCTTCCATCTACCAGCATACACATCAAAGGCCAAAATTAGGCTGGGGTTTGGTTTTGCTTAACAATCATTGGCACGGAAAGCAGCTTTTGCAAACTACTGTCGCAAGGTAAAACTCGTCCGGAAGATTCCCTGGGCCACTATCTGTGGATTGAAATGAAAGAGAGGCCTAGCTTCCCTGCACGAGATCTTGTATCAGGCCCTATGCACCCTTAGTTTGTCTGCCGCCTGGGATTGATCTCTTAACCATTTAGAGTTTGAAAAACGGACAAAATCAAGCTCTCTGGTGTTAGCAGTTGTGGAGGACAAAGCAAGTCTCTCTAAACACAGCCATGGATGGATGACACTCCTTGGCTATACCAAGCTTAAATCACATACTTACTTGGAAGAACCCTATAGCAACTGGGACAAGAAACAATGACTGAAACACAGGCTGGGTATACTACCTGTTTTAAAACATTATCCTCCATGGAAGCGAAGGGATGGTCATGAGACCTGCTGGTTATTTAAGGCTCCCAAGGTTTTCGAATGTACAACGTTTGAAAAGTGGAGGGACTTCTGGCAACAGTTTCAGAGCACAAATATTTGCAGATGAAACCAATCAAGTTTGGTCACATTTTACACTTTAAAGGGGAACTCGCGCTCCCTGTTCGTGCTGCAGAGAGGGTCAATTAAGCATTACCGCACTTGTGACCAGCTGGAGACAGCGAACACACGTTTTTCATATTTATGATTTTTAAAGAATGCCATGTTAAAAATACCACTCGTAGGTACTACCGTGGATTTTAGGAAAGCGAGAGCAGACGATCAAAAGCAGGAAGTTCTATCAACCTCCAAACACACAACAGGAGAGGTGCTGCAAGGCTCTGGCCTGCAGGGATGGAGACAGCATTCCACACATTCCGCCGTGCTTCCTGTACCATAGAAACACACTGCAGGAATGTAAAAATTCATGCAAGAATTAGTTGAGTGTGTTTTGTTTTCCTTCGCTTGTGAGGCACTTCAATCTGATCTGTTAAGATTAGATCAGGAACATCACACTACTGTGTAAAAATACAGTCACGATTGATCCGTAAAACTGAGCTCTTTTTTAGAACCCATGGCCCCTAAAACAGTTAGAAATGAACCTAAAAAGCAACGGGTAAAAGACAAGCTCCGTAAACGCATCCAGCACAAATATTCACAAGAGTGATCAACACCTACAAATGCCGTAAGGAAAATCTTACATAAAGGTGCGTCTCAAAAACCAACCGAAAACCTACCAGTCCTACTCTGACACACGGGTTCTGTTAGCTCATCAATCCTGAAGTATAGCACAAAATCTAGAGAGAATCCCAGACAGAAATGAGTCTTGTTCCTGACTTGGACGATCACTTCAATACAGGGGAGCCCCATCAACTCCTCGATAAACCTCAGCTCCTAGTGCGGGCCTCACTATAGTGCATTCCAAGAGCTGCTAAGGGAAGTGTTTTTTTGTTCAGACTGTGAGGGCATATACTCAGGATGCCCGAGGAGCACCCTTAACTTTATAAATGTCTGCATCACCAAAAGCAACTCATTTCATATCCTGCGAGTTTCCAAATCACAAGGTTGGGATAAAATGATTGAATGGTGGAAAAAACTCTGAAGGAAATCTTCCTTGTAAAATGAAAGTTATCAGTCCTAGCAGGCTCTCAAAAGAAATTACCCCCTCCTATTCTTTCCTGGGGATATAGTGGGAACTTTGATAATGAAAGTGTTAAAATGTTTGACATAAATGTGCTACAAGTGTCCTAGTGAAGTTGTGTCGCCTGTGCAATGAAAATACATTGCTTCTTTGTCGGACTTGCCCAAATCTATTAATCTTCTAGGTAACGAAACATGTGAAATTGTCTGATTTCCTTCCAGTAATGCCATCACATTCTTTAATACTCTAGGTATCGAGTGGAGGCAAAAGTGCAGGATGGTACTTCTCTCTCACTGCAACTCTTGGGAAGTTAGGCAGGTGTTAATTGTGGCATGGCAACGTCCTTACTGACTGTGCAAAAACCTGGTTGATACACGGCTTTCACAAACAGAAGGGAATAGAACATTCTTAAATACTTTTTGAGAAACTTCTGGACGAATTTGAGGTCTATAACAGGCCCTGGTGGCACGAAGAATCTAAAATATCATGGTTTCACTTTTTCAGCCAGCAGATTTTTTCACTCCCAAACGTCACTTTCCTTCTTTCTTGGTTAAGGATCTGAAAATCTTAGACTATCAAAATGCAACCGAAAACAGACATGAAAGTAGGCAAAACAATGGTGCCTTAACCCTTGGCAGAAGGATCGTGATCCAAGAAGACATCAGCTACTCTTTATAGCAGTGCTAGCGCGCCTGGTCCTTAATAAGTAAACTTACAAGGGGACGCATATAGGCCGATTAACCTTTTGGATCGCATGGAGTGTCCTAATCACGTAGTAACCAGTGGCATCAATAATCAATATAATCAATCAGTAACCACTAAGAGAATTATTAGTCAATAAACAATTATAACCATCATTTCATGAATAACCACAACTCGATAAAGCGTTTGATTCCCTATTGATTACATTTATAAGGCATCTGGTTAGCTCAAACTTTATTTAATCAGCTCGGAATTAGTGTATTTGTGACCACCAATAACGCAATCTAATCAAAACTTTAGAAAGCATATGTTCAAAAGCTTCAGCGTAAGCCAACAAAAAATATAAATGGATATAACGATATTAATAGCAGAGTTCAGCAATCTGTCCGTCAATCATTTGTCTCTGTCAACATCACCCAGGAAAGAGCCTTCCTAACCCAGATTAGCGTCAGCATCAGCATGTGGGACTTCATGCAAAAACTATTTAGAAAAATATGAATTTGGAAAACATCCAACTAGAAGAAAAAAAAAAATTAACTATAAAACAACGCAGTTGGTACCTAGAAGAAAAGGCACAAAGTTAATCAGTCACATTGTCAAAGTTAGCTATCCACGGAGTGGATCAGCAACAAAGTCAGTCTTCGTCTTCAGGTCATCAATAGATCAGCAACGCATTAGGCTCTCAAGAGTATGAGCACAACGACAGACTCTCAAATCGCGGCTCCTGACGTCATCAAAACTCCCCTTGCATCTGAAGTTTTAGCGCATTTTCATGACTTTTTATTAGAGTTTTTCAGTCCATCCCCCTAATTGGTCAGTCAATCAGCAGATATGACTCTAACCTATAATATTAATTTAACAAATCTATGAGTTCTAATATTTGTTCTTTCTCAGTTAATGGATTGGTCCACTGTACGATGTCTTCATCGTCCGGCTCTTCAGGTGCCGAAAATGTTGTATGTTCCTCTTCAGTCTGTGCTCTCATTGTTTAAGTCCTGGGAAAGTACATTTAGCCTACTCTACACATAACTGTATCAAATTTACTTCATCATCTCCTGTTCGTCGGTACATCGCAGAAAATTCTAGCTAAGCAGCTTTAACATGGGGTGATTCAAGGTCAGGTCAGCATTCTCGCTTTCCTCCAGCATGCTCTACTAAATCAGATTCTGTATGAGGCCTGGTAAGTAGGCCACGACTTCATCTAAGTTAATTCTACAAATTAATGCAAAACATAAGTTATACATCTCAATATGACATATTACTACATTATTCTTATATATTTTCAGTATTCCACACATTTTAGTTAACTTTACTACAACTTTCGTATAAGTGGCTGCCATTCTCCGTGGGCACATTTTCAAACGTGCACATTGTTTTCTCCACGATTAATTTCTCTACAACCTTTTCATTAATCAAAATACATAAACATTCATTAATAATTTCTAATTAGCATATCTGCGTCAACAGCACTGTTCTGGAAAAGCGCTTTCACAGCTGTTGAAGGAATGGAAATAGCCAGGGCAAAGAAGCAGGAACCACCAAAGCCAGTGGGACCTAACGGCATGCCAAAGTGCAGTACAGTTCCTGACATTTCAGCACAAGTGGTGTTCACAAGTCTTTTGTAAGGGTTAGTCCAGAAACTGCCAGCACAAGACTTAAAAATGGTCTGTGATCCAGAAGAAAAACACAGTACTATGACAGTGTAAGAAGTTGCTGACAAAGCCTGGGGTGAAACGCGACTTCAATAGGTATGTGAAGAGGTTCCCAAGTTTGACCCTGAAAGCCTTTATGTGCTCTTGAACAGGAAATCACAGTTTTACAGGTTACCGTTTTACAGGACTGGTGTGTGGTTGAATGAATAATGAGATCTTCATTTGGTCTGAGGTCACCATTTAAGATGGGGGTGTTCTTGGTGATTCAACCGCTGATGGGAAAATGAAGACAAGTCTTCTGTGCTTACTGGGAGTTTAAAACTGCAAATGGCATGGATAATTTCCCAAGTGAGGACAGCAATTCCAAAAAGGAGCAGGTCAGCTTTGAGAATACGTCTGACATTTAAGGCCTCCCTACTTGTGAATAGTCATGAAAGGTGCTGGTTATGTTGCCATAACATTCCACATACACACAGAACAGAGCAGAGCAGGTAGAACCCAAATATTTATTTCCTGCTTTCCATGCAAGGAGGAATTTATACATTCAATTTTAAAAATACCCTACAAATTTGAGTCAAAAAGAGTGAAAACACTGGGCTAATTGCTCCGCAAGCTCTAGATCCGAAAATCTGTTGCACACTGAAAATAAAAGAAACCATCTTCACTGGCATGTGGCACCGTATTGGAGCGGTGTAGGAAAGTGTCCTATTTGGACGGTCAACCCCACACTTTTTGCTCTAGACGCTGTTGGTTAGGACTCTGAAAGTGCAATGGAGCCTGTTAACTAAACCCCAGTTCCAGTGCTCGCTCCCTAAATCAGTAAATGTGAATTGGTATCCCCAATTGGCAAGTACTTTTATCTGCTTATAAGTCCATAGTATATGGTACCAGTGGTAACCAGGGCATTGGTGTTGAAGGGGTCACCAGGACCTGAAGCACTGTTTGTGCCACCCTGAGTGACCCGAGAAAACTACTGACAGGGGGACTGCCATTGCAGAATGCAGGAGCAGTTCAAACTGCTGGAACTTGACTGTGCCCACACCATGTGTGGCACAGCCAAAGCACTATCTTTAAAACATGTCAGTCACCACAAAGAAGGCCTCCTGAGCCCAGAAAGCAGAGGGCATTATACGAAAAGTTGTGGACATGAAAGCACATGCTTTTATGTCCCTATAGTAGCCTTTTTTATTAAGGACCACTATAAGTGCCCGATGGTCCACAGGAAAACATGGGTTGACACCCGGGCAAACCCGAGACCACTCGCTCCATTATGGTACAGTCGAAGTGGGTCATGTTTTGTATCAAATGTGTTTTCTCTCCCCTGACAAAATTTTTGTATCTAGGGTGAAGTGGCACGGATTTAGAGCACAACCCTAGAAGTTGCCCACCGGGTTACCATTGTTTTCATGGGCTCCGGCTGCCTACTCGCAGCGGCTGCCACCAATACAGGATTCTGCCCCGCTGGGCAGAGGTTTGAAAGCTCCCAAGAGTCAGGAAAAAGGCCTTGACAGAAAGGTCGTCACACCTCTCTCGCTCCCATGAAGGCTAGTGAAGTGGCACATCAAGGCAGTGGGCTTCAAAGGGCACACTGCTTATGATATGCAAGCAGGCTTTACACCAGCAGAGGACAAAGTCCTCCCGCTGCCCCATGGCACATCTGCACCCAGGCAGGTGGGAAAATTAGTCAGGAGGGGTACACACCCCAGAAGGCTAGCAACACCTTTAGGGTGGGCAGCCTCGTCTGTATCACTGAGAAAGTCTTCAGCCATCTTGAAAAGAAGTAAAATCAAGAGTTCTGGGTAAAAAAGGTCCAACAACCCACCGGATATGGTCACGTCGGGGGCGGATTAGCCATTGGGACTAGTAGTCCATTGGCTACTTGAACCCACACCCTTAACTCCCCTAAATCAGGATTTAAGGAGCAGCCCTGCCACCAAAACGTCCGATCAGCAACAACTTGTGAAGAAAGGACAGAAGAAGACCAGGATCAACGACAACAGGAACCTGCACAAACCAGAGGCGTGATGCCTTGAACCTGTAGCAACCTTTCTGGAACTGCTCGACTGCGGCTCATCCTGCACCAAAGATCGATTCCCCCAGCAAGAGGGAACCCTTTGTGAGCCTTAGGCAAGACCAGACTCCATTGGTCTAGGGGCACTAGTCTCCTGCCCACCACCCACAGGTAAGCACCTACCAGAACAGAAGAATCGATGTCCATTGGGCCCTTTGAGGGATCGTTTAAAAGTAGATGGTCCAGGGCATTGTGGAAAGTGTAGTCCAGCTCTCCACCATGTTACAGCTGGCTATAGTTTTCCCCCAAGACCTCCGGAAGGGGCATTAGCTTCTCCTCCACCTTACAACTGCCAAGGCTTGTTGGTGATCAGTTTGGTCATCACCACCCTTATACGACACTGCAACCTGCATTACAATGCAACACCTTCAGCTGATATCACCAGTGGCTCCGCTGTTGAGTTTTTGCATCAGTTTCCTTACCTGCACCGTCACACTGGTAAAGCCATCACCCACAGCTCCTGTTTTCAGCACCATGGATAGCCAAGCACACCTATGCACCCAAGACGCCCGAGCTAGGTAGAGTTGTTGTTCTTGGTGAATCCTGGTCCAGGGACCCACCAAAGCTTAACCTCCAGTGGGTTTCCCCCAAACTTGACCTGCAAGTAACCGAGTGTCATAAGTGGCACTTTTCAGCACCCACAGCTCCTGTTTTCAGCACCAAAGACAGACAAGTTACCCCTTCAACTGACAACCCTCCCACCCCCCTCCTCCTCCACAACCACTTCCCCCAACCAAGTAAAATTGGACTGACTGATGCAGCTTGGTCCTGGGACCCCGCACAACGTTAACCACGAGTAGATTCGTCTGAATTCACTCTGCAAGTAACTGAGGGTCACTAGTGAGTTTCCACACTGACCACAGAGGTGAAAGTTTGAATGTTTGAACTGTGTTGAATTATTTTTCATTCTAAAATCCATTACTCCGATTATACATTTCTTTGTTTTAATGTCTAAAGTAAGATAAAAATCTATTTTTTTAAAAATAAATTTGTGTTGATTTCTTTCGAGTCGTGTCAATTACTTACATGTTTGTACTCAGAAATGTTTAACATGTTCCTCTTGAACGCCTAACTGCACTTTGCCACACTACCAGTACTGAGCTAAGGATTTATTATTGCAAATCGAAAGGAGCATCTTTGGGGTATTGTGAGAGTATTACATAGTGAAGCCTAACCAGCATGAATGCAAAATACTCCACTTTCGAAAAGCGGTTTGTCAGTTCCACCTGCAGTGTTTTTGAGATATTTGGGTGGTGACTCAATAGTGCAGTAAGGCCGTAGGCAAATAAACAGTTCTTATCTGGAGAAACTTCTAGATAAGGAATCAACGGGAAAGGGAGTTGGTTAGAAAGAAACATTTGCTGGACACATTTTCATGAACTAGTGCCCAACTGTTTCGTCACTGTTGGTCCTGAGAACAATCCTGCAAATATTGAACATGGATAAATTACATGTTCCATATGCAGCAATTCTGACACATTCTGAGGCGAATAAAAACATTGTTTTTCACATTTTTGTAAGCGGGTAATTTCCCCTTCGCACTTAAGGGTAATCTCCATTTGCCACGTCTAAATTCAAGTGAAAGAAATTCTTAGATCATCTGGATCGCATAAATAACCAGCAGATTTCTAGTTGTGTTTGTCTGCCTAAATTCTGGAGAAGGCAGTTACTTTCCAATTTCAAGATTACGTAGAGTTGACTGATATTTTGGGCAAAAGACCATTTGCCTTATGCCCCTCATACTGTCAGGGACCACTCCGATTGATACTGAACTATCTAGAATATAGTAGTTTCAGTAGACCCTGCTCTATTAACGTTCCTGCATTTACCAGCAGCTTTGATGTCCTCAATTTAGCAAAGTTATTAAATAGACTTGCAAAGGTGATAGTGCTGCTGGTTCATCATTTAAATGTATGGAACCCTTTTTATCAAGCACTATCAATAGAGTGCCATTATCACGAAAATAGCTAAAAACAACTTAAGTGAGCTGGTAAGTGCCTTAAGCCCATTGCTTCTCTACCCTTTATTTTAATTACCATGTTGATCCTATGCACCAGCGTTCAGTCAATAAGAGTTTCAGCTTTCAAATCTTTGCTACTGATACCCAGGTCATGTTTTGTTTCTCTTACAATCCCACCTGAAGTTCACTCCATTCATGAAAGGATGAGTATGAGTTGGTTGAGCCTGTGAAAAGCTCAAGGCAGAGATCAAACATGGCACACCTCTTCTCTACCAAACTTCTCAGGCTCATACTGGCATATACTCCGCTATATTGCAAAACCATTTGCAACATCATGATTTACACTGAGCAATAAAAATGGTCAGAAAAGAGGACATAGTAAATCTTGTATTTGGATTCTGCACCATGAAGGCAAAGATTACTGTTCTAATTAATTCCATTTAGAGAAAAGCGTGTTCCTATTCCCACAAGAGTGCTGCATACAGCATGGATACAAGATAGTTGGGTTGCAAGATGCAGATAGTACATGGGATGTACATCATATTTACTGACAATATGATATTAATATTATACCGGCTGTCAAGGCAGGATCTTAAGTTTATTGATGGGGTGTTACAGCAGAGGAAATAGATTGTCCTGGTTCTGAGCTTTCTAGTACATGAAGGGACTGGAGGGTTTGTCAAAATGGTGCAGATATAACGCTGCCACTGCTTCAAACAAATGAAGGCGAAAAGGGCCAAAGTGGAAGGGAAAATCCTTGGAAATGTTATAAAAGGATCAGTTTTTCCTTCACTTATATCTGCTGGGTCTCTAGCTTGTTAAAAGGTGATCTAATACTTAATTGACACTAATAGCTCTCATGTTCATGCTTGCGAAATAAGACTGATTGTGCACTGTTAAGTCCATCCCCTGACTACAACAATACACTAGTTAAAATATCCATGTGAGTGGCTAACTGCTGAAAGGGGCATGCGATGGGTGGCATGGGGAGACAGTCTGGAGGTAAATGGCTTTATCTATAAAGCAATAGGTACATTTCAGAATAAGTTGAACACACAATCCGATTTAATGCCACCAGGAACATAGGCCAGTCATCCAGAATAACATGAATTTGAATTAATCAAAATATTTGTAGGTGGCATATCAATGGATGGAGAGTATATGAAGTGAATTGTTGAAACTACTCAACTAGGAATTTTGATGGAACATACTACTGGCTATTGATTGTTCACTGAGACTATAGATGCTTAGAATTACTTTTGCATGAATTAATGGTCTTTACTGGGAAACAACAGTTTTTACTTGATTGACAAACAAGAATGTCTGGTTACTAATGAAAAGTAGATTAGTAAAGGAACCTGTGTGGATCTTCATGTTTACGCTCATGAAAGCAGGGATAGTCGGAGGCAAACAGGTGCCAAATCAGATTAGTCTCTTTTTTGTGAATCGTACATACAACAAAGTAAGTGACAGCAGGCATTTTAATATTGAAACAATTGCAATGAACTATAGCAAGGCTGTACTTTTCTTAAAGTGATACTACAAAAAAAAAACTGGAGCAGGAAAATTCTGCACCGATTATAAAGCGTATATAAGGTACCTTTCATGAACAATAACCACAACGAAAGACAGTGCTACATACAATGCAGCTGAAAAGTAGCATATTTTAAATGTCCCATAATCGCCCTAGTTGTGGATTAACAGTATACCAATTTAGATGACAGGCTGGGGATATTATGAAGCTTGAGTCACAATTAATAGGCAATTTCAATGCTACTAAATGTAAAATGTTGCTTTCTATATTTTTATTCCCATAACTTGCGTTACTGTTACACGTTTACTTCCATTTTTAAATTTCATATATACGTTCCAGAGGGTAGGGTATATAATTTTAATTATACTGTAAACAGTGTCCCCCGTTTAAGTAAGTAGGCAACACATTTTTTTTTTTACCAGACATAAGATCTACCTCTCATGTGCAGCAATTTAACATCCAGCAAGATTTAAAATATATATATATTTTGTTTTTTAACAGAACTTCTGAATTTTGTTAAACAATTTATGCATTTGTTATTTGCCTTATTACAGCAATGCAGGTCGCCTGATAGCAACCCAAGATGAAGTTAAAATAGGCTTCAGGGCAGGAGAAGCTGAGGCAGGGTGCACAAAGAATGAGTGGAAGGGATGCAAAAAGCATCGTAATATTAACTCAACTGAACAGACAAGGAAAATAGCATTCAAAGTAGTACTGAAATTGTTCAGAAGAGTCTTTAAAATCAAAACTGGAGATGCATCTTATCAAAACTAAGCTTTTTTTTTCTTAAAGTGGATTCTTTACTAAGCTCTCACATTAATTCAAAGGGCTGATGCCAGGACTGTCCCATTCTGCACTAGGGGTTCAAAGGCAAATTCATAGAATTTGAGCCACCTGGATAGGACCAACCTGTATTTAAATCAATACTGGAAGAAAATATTTAGTTATGAGTGCAGTAAAGAAAGAACTGCATCCCTTTTAAAATATATAATTGCACTTTTAGGACACTCGGGTCTTTGTATCTGATGTGTGTTATTAGAAATCAAAGAAAGTCCCCATAGTTAAAGATTAGCTTGGTAAAATGATTAAGGTAAATGTAAGGAATCTCTTTATGAAGCCTGTGTAGGTGAAGGGTGAAACTTGGTAAAATCCTGTGGGTCATTTGAAGGTCTCAATGGAAACTGAGGATCAATTCTCTCAATCAAGTTAGGTTCCTTGTTATGTTATGAAACCATGCTCTGTCATTTCGTTTAATGCTTTAACTAGATTTAATTTATTATGTACTGTCTACTTTCTGCGTCAAGCAATGGGAAAAAATATCTTTTATGCTTTATGACTAATTCTACTGGAGTGAAAAACAGACAGGATTTTTCAGGTCATTGATGGTTCAAAGGATAAATATGAAAAATACTTTAAATAAAAAACAAAAGTCTAGATGAACTAAATTTCAGAATGTGGCTCCTGGGAACCAATATCTTTCCCTTCAAAGGGTCAGATAATGGGCAGGCAGGAATTAGAGCATCAAGCTTTGCTTATCTGGTCCTGATATAAACAGGACAGTCCACCCCTTAAGACAAAAGATGGAACCTTGGAAATCCGAACTTCGACTACAATAACCTGGACTTGAAATTAAAAGTTCAGGAATACAGTCATGTAGGTTAACTCTTGGACATAACATGCACTATTTTATTAGAGACAGGAGAGGGTTAGCCTCAGCACGTACACTAGTCTAACCATTACTTCATTTTTTGCCAAATTTAAACCAAGAGTAAATAAACTGCAGGATTTAGTCACAAACGATATGTACTTATCTTTTTGTCCACATTAACAACACAAAAGAATGATGGACGGAGTGCTGACAATGCAAACACTCTCCCCCAGTCACAGATCTGGGTTTAATCCATCGTTTTTTTGCTGCCCATGCCATTCCAGTTTGGACCCAGCCATATGCAAATCAGTCTTGACCCTGTTCCCCATGGGAACAGTCCAGCCCGAACTGCCAGGCCAGGTCTTTCCTGGACTGGAAACAAGCATCCTGGGACCGGTTTCGGGGTTTCACCCCTCATCAGCCAGGCTAGCTTGAATCCAGTGGCATGGGAAGCATGGGACCCATGTCTGGGCATACCCTTCCCACTTAGGGCGACATTAACAACACAAAAGAATGATGGACGGAGTGCTGTCCAACAGAACTAATTTTTACAACCACTCACCCATAAAAGGATGTTGTATAAAAATGAAAGGCTCCTTAGCAGAGCAGCTACAGAAAAAACAATCAGATCCTAAAGGAAACCTTCTCACCACAAAGCACCTGCTCTACCCACACAAAACCTCTGTGATACATTTTACCAGAATGCTTCTGATAAAATTAGTTTGATTTATCAATTCACTGATCATAAAGAGGCTAAGAACATTTGAAAGTAGTAACAGATACTGCTGCACTGTTTTTTCTACTCCAGATGCAGAGAAGGCATCAACTATATGGTTAGAGGTCTGAACTGCAGCTGGCCCACTCAGCCTTTCGTTTTTCAAACACTGAAAATAAATGACTACCATTGAGTTGGGTAGTAATATTTATTTGTTATGCACTTTATAAACCCACATTGTTACGAACAGAGTGACCATGCAGGGTTGAGCTTGTCTCACAAGAATAGTCTTTAACCAGATGTACTACATAATTCTCTTGCAATCACTAACAAGGGTTGCTTAGCTCTACACTCAGAATAATTAATCTAGTTTTTAAAATCGTCAACAGACAGTCAAACTTGACTCTTCATTGGCACCTGATTTTAAGCTTCAAAGGAGTTACTTACAGAGGTCACTGTTACTGAGCCATTTTAGACTGGGTTTAACCCCTAGGGTGCCTTGGACGAGGTGATCCTCCCCCCATGTGCTCCCCACCCACCCACCCAAGGCAGGGATGGAAGGGGAAGCCCTTCCCCTTCCAGCCCCCACCCCCCCCACCCCCCATGACATCAGCGTGCTGACAATCACAGAGGGCCTCCTCCCATGATCGAAAGAGAAATGCAAAGCATTTCTCTTTCGATCACGTAGGGGAGGACAAGAGAGGCTTCAAAGGGAAGGAAAGGAATTTCCTTCCCTTTGAAACGCCCACTAGACACCAGGGATTTTTTTTTTTTTTTTTTTAATTGGCATAAGGGAGCGACCCCTTGGGCAAGGGTCGCTCCTAGGGGGGGCATTTTTTTGGAAGGCCTCCCCCGGGGGGGGGGGGGGGGGGGGGGGGGGGGTTGGGGGGGCAGAAACCACTAGGCACCAGGGATTTTTTTTTTCCAGTTTTTTTTGGAGGTGGGGAGTGACCCCTTAGGCAAGGGTCGCTCCCCTGGGGGAAAATTATATTTAGGCCATTTCTGCCCCCTTTGGGGGCAGATTGGCCTATTTTTATGAGGCCAATCTGCCTCCAAGGGGGGCAGAAACCACTAGACACCAGGGAGTTTTTTTTTACGTCAATTTCACGCAATGGGAGCGACCCCTTAGGCAAGGGTCGCTCCCCTGAGAGGAAAATTTATTTTAGGCCATTTCTGCCCCCCTGGGGGGCAGATCAGCCTATTTTGATTAGGCCGATCTGGCCCCAAGGGGGGCAGAAACCACTAGGCACCAGGGATTTTTTTTGTTTGTTTTACAGATGGGGAACGACCCCTTGGACAAGGGTCGCTCCCCTGGAGGGAAAAATTGTATTTAGGCAATTTGCAGATCGGCCGATTTTTGCTACGCCAATCTGCCCCCAAGGGGGGCAGAAACCACTAGGCACCCAGGATTTTTTTTTTGCGCCAACGTCACGCAGGGGGAGCGACCCCGTAGGCAAGGGTCGCTCCAGGGCGAGGGTTGGGAGGTGGGAGGGCAAATTTGTTTTAGGTCATTTCTGCCCTCCCTGGGGGCAGATCGGCCTATTGTTATTAGGCCGATCTGCCCCCAGGGGGGGCAGAATCCTCTAGGCGCCAGGGCAAATTTTATTTTTGTGGTGTTTTTTTTTTGTTTGTTTGTTTGTTTTTTTAGAGATGGGGAGCGACCCATTAGGAAAGGGTCGCTCCTCTGGGGGGCAAATTGTATTTTTTTTTTTTGCACCAATGTCACGGAAGGGGAGTGACCCCGTAGGCAAGGGTCACTCCCGGGGAGGGGTTGGGGGTGTGGGGGATGGGAATTTATTTTAGGCCATTTCTGCCCCCCCTGGGGCCAGCTGAGCTAGAGGCCAAAATCCACAGGTAGGCACTTTGCAAAAAACACCTCTGTTTTCTGTGAAAAAATGTGATGTGTCCAAGCTGTGTTTTGGGCCATTTCCTTTCGTGGGCGCTAGGCCTACCCACACAAGTGAGGTACCATTTTTATCGGGAGACTTGGGGGAACGCTGGGTGGAAGGAAATTTGTGGATCCTCTCAGATTCCAGAACTTTCTGTCACCGAAATGTGAGGAAAATGTGTTTTTTTAGCCATATTTTGAGGTTTGCCAAGGATTCTGGGTAACAGAACCTGGTCAGAGCCCCACAAGTCACCCCATCTTGGATTCCCCTAGGTCTCTAGGTTTAAAAAATGCACAGGTTTGGTAGGATTCCCTAAGTGCCGGCTGAGCTAGAGGCCAAAATCTACAGGTAGGCACTTTGCAAAAAACACCTGTTTTCTGTCAAAAATTGTGATGTGTCCACGTTGTGTTTTGGAGCATTTCCTGTTGTGGGCGCTAGGCCTACCCACACAAGTGAGGTATCATTTTTATCGGGAGACTTGGGGAGAACATAGAATAGCAAAAAAGTGTTATTGCCCCTTGTCTTTCTCTACATTTCTTCCTTCCAAATATAAGAGTGTGTAAAAAAAAAAAAAAGACGTCTATTTGAGAAATGCCCTGTAATTCACATGCTAGTATGGTCACCCCGGAATTCAGAGATGTGCAAATAACCACTGCTCCTCAACACCTTATCTTGTGCCCATTTTGAAAATACAAAGGTTTTCTTGATAGCTATTTTTCACTCTTTATATTTCAGCAAATGAATTGCTGTATCCCCGGTATAGAATGAAAACGCACTGCAGGGTGCAGCTCATTTATTGGCTCTGGGTACCTAGGGTTCTTGATGAACCTACCAGCCCTATATATCCCCACAACCAGAAGAGTCCAGCAAACGTAACGGTATATTGCTTTAAAAAATCTGACATTGCAGGAAAAAGTTACAGAGTAAAACGTAGAGAAAAACTGCTGTTTTTTTCACCTAAATTTCAATATTTTTCTTTTTCTGTTGTTATTTTCTGTAGGAAACCCTTGTAGGATCTACACAAATTACCCCTTGCTAAATTCAGAATTGTGTCTACGTTTCAGAAATGTTTAGGTTTCTGGGATCCAGCATTGGTTTCACGCCCATTTCTGTCACTGACTGGAAGGAGGCTGAAAGCACAAAAAATCGTAAAAATGGGGTATGTCCCAGTAAAATGTCAAATTTGTGTTGAAAAATTGGGTTTTCTGATTCAAGTATGCCTGTTCCTGAAAGCTGGGAAGCTGGTGATTTTAGCACCACAAACCCTTTGTTGATGCCATTTTCAGGGGAAAAAACACAAGCCTTCTTCTGCAGCCACTTTTTCCCATTTTTTTTTTTTTTGTAAACGAAATTTTCACTGTATTTTGGCTAATGTCTTGGCCTCCTTCATAGGAACCCACAAAGTCTGGGTACCTCTAGAATCCCCAGGATGTTGGAAAAAAAGGACACAAATTTGGCTTGGTTAGCTTATGTGGACAAAAAGTTATGAGGGCCTAAGCGCGAACTGACCTGGCACAGGAGGGGGAAAAGGCCTGGCAGCAAAGGGGTTAAAGTGAGTTCTCAGAAACATCTCAGACTAATGCATACTTTACATACAGTGCATCCCAAACTATGCTATTAAATAAACCACTTGGGGAAGGATAATATGTGGAGGCTGAATGATGTAGATCTGATTATTAGAAAACTCTATTAAATATTAGAGCATATGCCTTCAAACAAAATCCAGATCAATGTAAAGTAACTGACAGACAGCGCTGCATAATGCTTCTTTGAAACTGGATTATCTGTGGAAGAGCTAATTTAGGGATCATGGCAAGAATTATGTTTGTAAAATTGACAATTGGTATTTCCAGCATGTGCTTATATACTACATCAACACCGACCAGAAACCACTGATGACAACTGGGGCAAACATCCAGCATAGAGACTGCATTTCCAAATCTTAATTTCAATACCGCATAAAACTACACAAACAGCATAAAAGCACAGGAAAGACAATGAGGGACCCCTCTGGAACAACAGTAACTTTACATCCCTTTTAATGAGCATAAAATCAAGTTTCCAAATGTTTTCTGCGAAATCCTTCCAGGGCTTGGTCCATGAATGGTGGAAAAAACGTTTTTCACTACACCTTAACTTTTATCCTTGGCTTCAGTGAATGCACAGTTAGCCGAAGACCAAACATTTTACCCAAGCTTTTAATGACCTGTTCAGTCAAAGGCACAGCAAGAAATCATCATAAGGAGCCTGATAGGTGGAAGATATGAGTAAAAATCTGTCCTCCGCTGGCAATGTAACATCCTCAACACTGGTGACATAGACTTGTGTGATTAAGTTACGACACGCACAGCTTGGGTTAGCACCATTTGAAGATTTGTTGCAAAAGATGTTGAGAAATGCCAGGGTTATCATATGGATTTGCTATAATCCAACTTTACAACTAGTATGACAGTACAATTTTCACATAGGGAAAAAGCCTGATGAAACTTGTGGAAGTGCTACAGCAGTCAGGTATAGAGAACTCTAAAATGAATCAAAGTGGTAACGTTAAAGACCATAAGTAACACCACCACTTTTACGTTGGGTTAACACTAAGAGAGGCACAGAGCTATCGCACCCCTTGCATCCAAAGCAACTCATGCAGAAGCTGTACATGTTAAACACAAGCCTTCCTGAACTTTACAGCTTTCCCTGTTAGCTATAAACGTCACAAACAAGTCTAACCACCTTCACCATACAACTGAAATACTTAAGAAACATAGCCAGCTCATCCCACTGTGAAATCTATCAATGAGAGGGGCTGTCCTAGGAACATCCTTTAGCATAGTCGAACACAGAAGCTGTACCACAGTAATTCCTCGGATGCAAGCCAATGCAGTATTGTTGAAATCACCAACGAACCCCACAGTACAGCTCTTTCGAGGAGCCTTTGCAAGAAGAAGTGTTTCAATGACTCTCTGCAGACTGAAAACACTAGTGTTTTCTAATCTCTGAAGCTGTCCCTGTGAAGGTGGCATACACGAACTTAATATCCTTGGGGCCTAACAGGCATTTAGGTGCTTCCACTCATTCATCGAAGTTGCAGCTTTATTGCTCCCTTACACTTTATCCCCAATAGCTCACACTGCTCACCTTCTATCCTTCACATTTTCAGATTACATCGCAGGATAGAACTGCCACCTATTTCTTGTGCTCTTCTGTCTGCTCTACGTGCAGCCAGACCGTCACCCTCTTTGCTAGCCTCCCTAATTGATAAGTGTAGGTGCCAGTGCTCGCCATAACCTTACATGTGTTTCGGTGCACACATGTTGAGTTTCTAGTGCTAGCAAAATCCATCCAACTCAATCTCAACATCAACCCATTATCCATCAACTACTCATCCCACATACATCTTCACAAAAATATGTATACTTATCGATCCCACACAAACCACCATCCGCCTTGCCCATACACTACCTGCAGATATCCACCCACACCCTACACAATTATTTCCCCCATACAGATGACACATCCATCCCTAAAGTCATACTCGTACAAATCCTGTTCGATCGACTTTCAATCCACACTAAGTTTGTATTCATTCAAGCACATTCTTTTGAATGGTTTTATTCAACAAAAGGATGCTACATTTTTAACACACACTGAATAAATGAAGTTCACCTGCTTTATAAGAGCAAGCATTGGCAAAGCCAATAGGTCTCAGCAATCTGAGAGCTATTAAAGTTGTCAATGTTTTTAGCCATGCTGAATAGTAGCACGGATGTTGTTAAGCATGGCTGAGAGAATTGTTAAAAAAAAAAAGTGCTATGACCCAGCCCGCGAAGCATAACGCAAATAGAATGTGATGGGATATTGTGTGGGATATTCCATTTTCAGATACTAGAGGGACCCACCATACTGTAAAACAAAGCTCAAAATTAAATGCATAATGCCACTTCATGCACAGATTACAATTGTTTTTTTATGTACGAAACACAGACCAATATTGCTAAAATAGCAATGATCCTTGTACTTTTGATGGATATAGTGAAATACAGCCGCTGTTTAAGAAAGAATACAAATTAAAAAAAACAGGAGCATTTCAAAATGAGGCTCAAGTGGGGAAAGACGGACCTTATAAAAATATGAGCACTTGTGTAGAGAGCTCAAACACGAAGAAACAAGTAGCTCCTAAAACGACAGCAGTGGATGGACACAAGTACTTGGTCCGAGCTCTGGTGTACTGCTAAACACAAGAGGAAGCATGAGGTATGCATGCCATGGACAAATGGGGACAAAGGATATGAGACAGATGATGGAGCGAGCAAATGGTAAGCCTATCAGTGGGCTGAAGCCCACAGATTGAACACAACACGTCTCTCCAAGACAGTGCAGGAGGGAGGGGGCTTAAAAAAGTTTAAAAAAATCAAAGATGCAGTGCACTCCATACTTACATTACACAAACACAACCAACATATGAGTAACAAGTTAAGCCTATCTAAATTAAAGAATTACCAGCATTGTTCAAAGTCATCTGCGTGTTAATAGTTACAATATATTATCTGATCTGTTACTTTCTCTAATCAATAAGCACACTAAATACTCGATCTAGTGTTCACAAACCTGCTAAAATTTGCCTGGAATTTCATACAACTGAATGTACTTTTCCAGTCACCAACAATAAATGATAGTCATTTCTATTGCAGAATTCTGCTGAAGATCTGATAACCAGACAAGCATTGTCCCAACAGCGACAATCTGTTTGACACCCAAAGCCACATCTATTTTCAAGAATATATCTTGGTATAATCTTGAACTATTTCACACCTCTGTATTAGGTGACCCTGCATGACACACATACTTTATTATATGTACAGAAAAAGTAAATTCCGATTTTTTGTATGAGAAAGCCAAGAGCTTGAATCTACATTATTTTTGCAGGTATACATGTAGCTTTTCCATCATCTGGAGTCAATATCTTTCACACTTAATTTTGAAGGGTGGGAAATTGATGAGATTCATCTAAATGTCTTGAGTTGTGTTTTGGAAATGTACTTTTAACCTTTAATTTCATGATCTCAGGAGTAACACAGTACAGCCTCCAACATAGTCATTAGTTATATTGCTCACCATAACTTCCAACCATTTTTATTCACCCATCCAATCATCAATTTAGCCACTCAGCTTGAAATACATACATTTCCTCAATTACTCACTCAGCCGCAAACCCATACATACTAATCTACTGGCCTATTCACCAAATCATCCACTAAACAGTGTCGAACATCTGCAGAAGATTAATCAAAGCCTCAATAATACTACAAATGAATCTATTAGAACTCTACACAGAACTCAAATTAGGGCTTAATGATGTGTACGCTACACCATTCAAACAATCAGTTTTTGATATTTGTTTTTTCTCCTCATCATGCTTTATTTCTCTGCACCCCATCATTCTTTTGGCCCCCCTCGAGGATCTTTCATTTTGAGGTAATCCAAAATGGGAATTTAACAATGCAAAAGAGATGGTTGGATTATTGATGACGCCTTTGCTGCAGTTTGTGTGTGTTTCTAAATAAAGCCTGCACGTCAGCCATGTGCACTACAGCTATTGCATGCAAGAAGCTTCCATTGATGCTGCCTGTGATAAAGCTTTGCTGCTCTTCTTAGTGAAGTCTGCACTTCTGCCCACGTTGTAGCATTCTGTGTGTCAATCAAGATTGGTAAATCCTCCAACTATATAATTTCCAAATTGACGTTTGGCAATGCTTGCCTAAATTGTTGAGAGTAAGAAAAATGCACCCAACAACTTAAAACTAGATTTCTCCGATTCAAAATATGCATTTCACTATGAAGTAGTGATCTAAATCTCATCAGCAATATTATGAAAATGAGGAGTAGCAGGCGGGTGATGGATTAATGTGACTTTCCTATTAAGTTGTCTCATTTTGGGTGTGTGAAATAATTTGGGGACCTGGGGTTGTTGTAAGTTAGCTCTAATACAGGAACTGAGAGCATCTCGTAGGTTAGTGAGATCAGCTTCATGGAATAATCACCTATCCGGTTCTTTCTACTCTTCTTCCTCACTTGTATAACTGCATGAAGGCTTTTGACCTCATAGGAAAAGGGCACCAGTCACTAAAGCGCTCTTTAAATGCACAGTGCTCTAGTTCAGCCAGCATACCTGAGATGAACTAATCTTTGCCTTCCACGGAAATGCAAAATTAGGAAAATAAGTCACAAAAGTGTCATGACCAGAACTACATTATAGTTCAGTTTGAGATAGTGTGAGGTTGATTCAAATACCATATGTTCACTAGCAGTTCATTTTTATCTCCAAGTGCAGCATCTCGAAATTCCACCAAAAGTGTTCATCGCATCCTCACAAAACTACCTAAAAGCAGGCAGAAGGAAATGCCCAGGTACGAATCCAAATCTAAGCTTAGGAACTCCTGTGACACCATTATAATGCCTGGAATTGCCTGTGTTACCACACAAAAGACGCTAGACTGATACTTTTGTGCAAGGTCATCATGTCTGCCTTGCATAATACTGCCCTCCCCGCAGAGGAGAGGATGAGGGTATTGACTGCTATTCAAGAGTAATTATCAGTGGTTAAGAAGCCTTGCCTCAAGCACTTCTATTCATGTATTTGCTCATGAAGATCAGGTATTGACAATTTTCTCAAACTATAAATGCAAATCTTCTTGCCTCCTTACTTGTTGAAAGCTCGTTCTCAATAAGTATTTAAACATCTGCTATTGAATCTTTAAGTAGACTCAATAGGCCCTCACATGGGCACCTCGAGGTCCCAAAAGTGTTGCATCACCTGTGGTGCCCCCAAGGTTTCAATTGTGCCCTTTCATCTTCACCTTCACACTGAGACACTTGGTGCTCTATTCGCAGATACCAACAATACCAACAAAGATTTATCAGATTGCCAATAATACCTGGATACTGCAGAACGACGGGCAGTGCGCGTTCTCCCGAGTGGCAAACAGATCTACCTGAGGAAACCCCCACATCCGGAAAATGTAAAGGATCAGGTCCGGATGGAGATGCCACTCGTGATCGGCTCAGAAGTGCCGACTGAGACTGTCCGCACGTACGTTTAGAACTCCGGCCAGATCATTTGCTACTACGCAAATCCGATGGTCCTGAGCCCAGGACCAGAGCCGCAGAGCCTCTCTGCAGAGAAGGTACAACCCTACTCCTCCCTGCTTATTGACATACCACATTGCGGTAGTGTTGTCCGTCAGGACTTGGACCGAATGACCGTTAAGGGAAGGCAGGAAGGCCTTGAGAGCCAAACGTATCGCCCGCAATTCCAGCAGATTGATATGAAACACCTGCTCCACTGGAGACCAATGTCCTTTGATCTCCAGGTCCCCCAGATGAGCTCCCCACCCTAGAGTGGAAGCATCCGTTATAACTGTGGCCACTGGCGGTGGAAGTGAAAACGGCCTTCCTTGGGAAAGGTTGCTGTCCACAGACCACCATTGTAGATCTGCTGCAGTGTCTCTGGAGATCTTTATCGACTCCTCGAGATCCCCTCTGTGCTGAAACCACTCCCTGCGGAGACACCACTGAAGACCCCTCATGTGCCAGCGCCACTTTGAAACATTGGAATCAACGCCTGAATGTCCTGAATCCGCTGTGGCGGAAGAAAGGCCCGATCCAATGTCGTGTCCAGTACTGCCCCTATGAACAGGAGGCGCTGAGAGGGCTGTAGGTGAGACTTGGGTACATTTATCAAAAAGCCCAAATCGAACAACAACTGGGTTCGCATTCATAGGTGATGCAGAACAAGCTCTGGAGACTTGGCTTTAATAAGCCAATCGTCCAGATAAGGGAAAACCACTATTCCCCTCCTTCTGAGATCCGCTGCAACCACTGCCATCACCTTCGTGAAGACTCGGGGTGCCGAAGTAAGACCAAAAGGCAGGACAGCAAACTGGTAGTGTTCCGACCCCACAACAAACCGAAGATACTTCCTGTGAGACTTGAGAATGGGAATATGGAAATAAGCATCCCGCAAGTAGACAGACACCATCCAATATTCCTTGTTCAGCGCCAAAAGCACCTGTGCTAGAGTCAGCATTTTGAATTTCTCCTGTTTAAGGAACCAATTCAAAATCCTCAGGTCCAGGATAGGTCTCAACCGACCATCCTTCTTGGGGTCAGGAAATATCTTGAATAACATCCCTAACCCCTTTCCTGCTCCGGAAGCAACTCCACTGCACCTTTTGATAATAGGGATAGAACCTCCTGTTCCAACAACAGGAGGTGGTCTTTTGAACAAAAAGAAAGACTGGGAGGGAAGGGAGGAGGAGTCTCCCGAAAGGGAAGGGCATAGCCTTTCCTCACAATACTGATGACCCAAGAGTCTGATGTGATCGACTCCCACATGCTAAGAAAAACAGATAATCTTCCTCCTACAGGATACACATTGGATGCAATGGTGAGAGGACTAAGGTTGCTTCCCCTGCTGTCGCCACCCCCCCCCCCCAAGAGGAAGAGGCAGGGTGCTGCTGTTGGGTGTCCCTCTAGTGCGGACTCTACCCCACCCTCTAAAAGATATGTTAGGCAGACTTGACGGCTGCTGGCCTGCTTGCTGAGATCTTCCACGAAAGGAAGCCCCTCGTCCAAATCCTCTAAATCGTCTAAACGACCTAAATGGGGTCGAAGCAGTTTGCAGGCCCAAGGACTTTGTCGTTGCCCTACAATCCTTGAAGCGCTCCAGCGCAGAATCAGCTTTAGCGCCAAAAAGCTTTTCACCATCAAAGGGCAGATCTAACAAAGTAGCTTGGGCATCTGTAGAGAACCCAGACGATCGTAACCAAGCATGTCGTCTGGTGGCGATGGAGGTACCCATGGCTCTTGCAACCGAGTCCGTGGTGTCCAGTCCTAATTGTATGACCTGCGTTGCTGCAGCCTGGGCATCCGAGAGAAGTCCCTGCAAGTCCTGGGGCATTTCAGGCAGCACAGCCTTAGCCGCGTCCATAATAGCATAAATGTATTTACCCAGGATGGAGGTTGCGTTTGTCGACTTGAAAGCCATGCTGCATGATGAAAACACCTTCTTTGCCGCCTGCTCCGTTCTTTTGGACTCTTTGTCAGAAGGCACACCAGGGAAAGAGCCAGGAGCAGACCTCGATGAACAGGACGCCTGCACTACAAAACTCTCCGGAGACGGATGTTTAGCAAGGAACCCTGGGTCCCCTGGAGCCGCTCTATACCTCCGGGCAACAGATCTATTAACTGCCGGCGAAGAAACAGGCTTTCTCCACACATCCAGAATTGGGTCAGTGAGAGCCTCATTAAAAGGCAGCAACGGCTCTGCAACAGCTGATGCTGGATGTAACACCTCTGTCAAAATATTGGTCTTGACCTCAGATGAAGGAAGTGGGAGATCCAAGAAATCTGCAGCCTTCCTTACAACTGAATGAAACAAGGCTGCCTCCTCGGTAAACTCCCCTGGTGAGGCTAAGTCCCATTCCGGGGAAGTGTCAAGCCCACTGGCAGTGTCTAACCCCTGAAAGTCACCCAGGGGTTCCACAATTTCCCCTTCCTCCAGGAGCTGTTTCCGGTGCTCTCTTTCCTCCAATAGCCCTAGGGCCTTCCTTCGGGAATGCAATTTGGCCTCCAGCCTCGGAGTCGATAAAGAGTTGACTGACGTCGGTGTGGAGTTGGTGACATAATCCGATCTCGGGAACCATGGATAGCCGATCTTTCCCAACCGACACCGTCAGACTCCGAGGCGACTCCATCGGGACATAAACCGGCATTGAAGGTCTTTCCACCGACGTCGACGGCACCTGCACAGCCGGCACCGGCGCCAGACTAGTGCCCCCTGCCGGACAGAATGGCATTGTTCTGTAAGGAGCCGGAGTGGGGCCAGCTGGCGGACCAGTGGGGCCAGCTGGCGTACCACCTCCCGATACCATATTCTGAAACATGGCAAACATGGCATTAAGGAATGCCGCCGGATCCGATCCTGGAGTAGGGAAGGCAGGATACCCTTGTGGAGCTGGCGCCGGATCTTGGACATCCGACTGCCCCAGAGAGAAGCTTGGACTCCGAGGTTCCGTCACTTCAAAGACCGACAGCGCCGGTGAAGTCTGTGCAGTCAGAGGTTGGGGAGTCAATGTCTCCCACGACTTATGGTGTCGAGTAGAAGGAGACCTCGACCTGCTTCTTCTGGAACGATGTCAGGAATCATTGTGACACCGCTTATGACTCTTCACCAACTTCCCAGACGAAGATCTATGCCGACTCCTTTCCTTCTCCTTTTTAGCCTTTGCTAAAAATAACTTGGCTTCCCGCTCCTTGAGAGCTTTTGGTTTCATCTTCTGACACGACCCACACTCCTGTACGTCGTGGTCTGAACTCAGACACCAGAGGCAGTCATTATGCGGGTCAGTGACAGACATAGGACCTCCGCATTCTCTGCAAGGCTTGAATCCGGATTTCTTTGGAACAGACATTATCAGATAAACACAAAGTATCCCTTCAACAGCGATCGACACAAGAGCTGGTAGAAATAACCGTTATCAAAGGCACGGAAAAAAGGGAACTGACATCAGCACGCTGGCGAGGACCTCTTATTGTCATAATGACATCAGACGGAGTCGCGTGGAGTCGGGCAATTGTGATGTCCTTGCCGACGTGCAGAGCTGGAAAGAAGATTTTCTTCGAATGCTGTGCATTGGGGAGAATTCATTAGGCGAGGAATCCACAGGTAGTTGTATCCATCAGAAATGTACTTTTCTTCCTAGGACTGCAGAGTGAAAGGATTTAACAATCTTGCTGGGAACTGGAAGTATAAAATGGAAGACACGTAGGATGTTATTTTTTTTCTAGCACACAATTAAATGTAAATGCCTCTAAATTAACTGTACACATACTTCAGAATATATCAGAATTAGGAAAGCCCATTTTTTGTAATTCTGAAGTGTGGAGGAAACAAGGATTTTAATATGATCAAAACAAATCTATACACTAGGTGATGCAGAGTTCCACACATTATCGTTTGTATGCCAGTAAAACTGTATGTCTGTGCAAATGTAATGGTCTTTCAATGGAAGATGCATTGGCTAATGGTACTGCTACCACACAATGCTTTAGTATTAAAAATGCTGCAGTGTGCTCTAAACTGTAACACCAGCTACATAGGACATTGTTACCACTCTCCTGCTAAATACATTGATTACACATGTTTTTTTTGTGTGACCCATGGATTTTTCACAATCCCTATGATTTTAGCCTTGTAACATGATGACTGAACTCTGCTCCATTAACACTAGTTCATGCCAATTGTGAAATGTCAATTCATGCGTGAGCACTTGTTGGTTAAAGAAAAAATTTTAAAAAATTCAACTACCCTGTTTCTACGCAGTTCTTAAAAGAAACAGAGTAATTTAAACAGCATTTGCTCAAATATCTGGCATGCACTTCTCAGCTTTTGCTTCATTACTGGGTGTTCACAGAAGTGCTGAAAAAGAATAGTCCAAAACAATGAAACGTACAGACTGTGTTATTTGTAATTCACATCTCAACAAAACATTATAACATATTTTATTAGAGGAATTTTCACAAGTATCTAAAACTACACAGTGATATAATCAAATCCAATAAAGTTAGTATGTACATAGACATTACAAACGACAATTATTATCATCAACACTTACAGTGGAAGCCTCAACAAAGTGTTTCTATAGCGCGTGCTACCTTAATAGAGCGGTTTCTAAGCATTTCTGGTGTTCACAGATGATGCCAAAGAAAGGTTTAAGGTTCTATTCCAATTAAATTAAATAACCAAGTTACTTCCTTAGCACACCTGACGCACTAAAGGCAGCTACAACAATCACAGAAGGCTCATTCAAGGGTGTGATAGAGGGACAGCAACTCAGATACATCATAACATAGTAATATCAAATCTATGCTTCTAGAGACAAGGGGCATAATTTAGGGGGCAGTATGGAATTAAATCCTCAAAACAACGTCATGACTCACAGTCCATACAAAGTACAACCTTTCACTTCACGTACACCCTTCATTTCACCTGCCCTTGAATCCCCCCCCCCCCCCAACCTACAGACATCAATGCAGCACTCGTCCACACCACCGACCATACTTTTTGGCACCTGGGAAAATGTTAGCGATGATGCATGGTGTACACCATCACATAAACTACTGGCAACACTTGTAAGCCAATTTGTTTCCACAGCCTATAGGAGATAGGACTAAAAAAAACAGACTGGGGTTTTAATATCTTTAGCAACAAAAGGTTTACAATTGCTTAATAGAGTACAACTGGTAGTGGGTACTTTTGGACAGGCTCCTGAAAGGTGATTCCAAGTTTAGGTTTTTATCAAGTAGAAGAGTGATGTGGCTCAGTCAACACTCGCGGTTTGAAACCACTTTAATATATTGAATTAAGCCAGCTAGTACATTCTTTGTCAGGGGAGAGGATGATTCCGGCGTAAAGCCATTAATACTAAAGCTCTGCTTTTCACCTACTAATGACTACTGCAGGGAAACGTAGAAGGGGGAGACTGAATCTTAGTTGGTTGTTAAGTAGCACCAGATATGAACCCTAGGACACTCCACATCCCTGCGAGATTTTGCCTGGGGAGAATTTTTTAATTTTCCTTTTACGGATCATGGCTGAGAGGTATTCCTTAAATAATTGTAAGACAGCTCCATCAAAGCCCATACTTTCCACGTGTCTAGAATAATAGCAAGGTTGAATATCTCAAGGGCTGATGAATCTGGCAGTATTACAAGGCAACTTTCATTTCTGTCAAACATCCTGAAGATGTACTCTGCTATTTTAACATTAGGTGGTTACAGTGCAATGGACTTGTACGGAATCCAGAATGGTGTTCTTCGGGAGGTTGCTGTTGTCATCTGAGCATTGATACAACTTTCTAAGATATTCATTACAAAAGGGAGTCCTGTGATTTGGCAGTCGTTCTCAGCTTGTGTTACATTAGCCAACGCTGTCTGAAAGAAGGAATTCAGAATGCCTATTCTAACAAGCAGGCTATAGCTCTTCTTTTTAATGAGGAGTTTATAACCTTCAACTATGTCGAGGAGTGGCATGTCAGGATTTATTTTTGTTAGATATGGCTTAAGTCATTTGAGTAGTTTGTGATGTTCGTATATGTGTGTTCAAGATTATTTATTCAAGGCTAGTCTGAGAGATGGGGCAAAATACCAACCATGAGGCTACAGTCTAACTTTGCCTGGAAGGGACTGGCAGTGATCAATTTGTGTTCAAGGGCCACAAAAGAAAAAAATGACTTAGCTCGGTATCTCTGTGGATAAATAAACTTCCTGCAGATTCCTCAACCCATGAATAATCATTCCAGGCTTCAGGCTCGTCTGGAAAACTTTCCTTGATTACATCTCACCAACACCATCAAATGGCACCCAGGAAGTTTCAGCTGCTTCTCCACCTCCAGGAACGACACCAGGGAAGTACACTGGGCATCAACCGGCATGCTGACATTCTTTCTGAAGCTTTATTTACTCCTGATACAGGCTTGCAGAGAGGAACTGAGAGAGTAACGTCACCAACAAATAAAGCTCATAATGTTTCATATCTTGGGATCTTATGACTCAAGACACTGGCTAAAAGGTTAGGAGGGAAGACAGTGAGCAATCTACAGTACGAATATGTATTTACCAGAAATAGGGTAACTGAATGTCATTCAGACATCTCTATCAAAATAGGACCTGGAATGTTCTAACAGTGGTTCTTAACATGTGGCCCGGGGGCCCCTTTGGGTCTGCAAAGCCTACTCTGGGGGTACAAGACTTGCTTAGAAAATTAAATTAGATTAACAGATTAAAAAAGGATATATATATATTTTTAAGAAGCAAAATTTTAAGTTGAAATATTTAAACCGTTCTGTAAATGTGAAGGAATTTGAAACTGGGGGCTAAAAATTAAGTTAGTATCCTCACATTCGTTGGTGGGAGCATTGCAAGTGCATCAAACAGAATGTAACATGGAGAATGAATGTTTCTGCATTTTTTGTGTATTGTTTTGCAGTTAAAATAATTGAAAATGCTTATGCCGGGGTCAACGGCTTCCAGTAATGTCTCAGTTGGAGTCCTTTGATTCCAATAATAATTCAGTGGGGGTCCCTCGGTCCCAGTAGTGATTAAGTGGGGTTCCACAGAAGTCAAAAGTTAGGAACGACTGTTCAAACAGTTACTTGCACCAGTCTTGATAATTGCTTGCTGTACGTTTGACATTTTATATTGTTCCATTCCATCCCCTTTCTCCATACCTCTATCCTGTTCCTAGTAGCAGCCACCGCATGCTTGAGACACTAGGCAGCCGGGCTTGACAAAGGTATCCAAGGATGACAAGGTAGCCACCCAGGAGAGGTCAGAAACAAGGGAGCCTTCTAGAGAGCTGTATAAGATGCCATTCCCTATTGAAATGGGCAAGAATGCCGCTCCGGAGGCCCGCTTTCTTGGCCAGGGTGTAGCAGATCTTGATAACAAGGATGATTCAACAGGAAATGGTGCATTTGGTTACATCATTATCCTTTTTCACTCCGGTGAAGCCAAAAAAAAGAGATGATCATGCACTCTGTTCTGTAATGTATGATCGATGTATTATGTTAACACAAGTCCAGCCTATGTAACTTTTACTCTAAACTGTAACTGAAGGGTAAAAGGCTTTCCCATAAGAAACTCTAACACCATCATGGATAAATTGGATAAGCAAGCATGCAGGACCAACTTATGATGGATGAACTGAGAGGGTCTGAAGTTCTCTGACCCTAAATGCTGAATGTATTGCCAACAGCAATACGGTCATCAAGGTAAAAACCTGAAACAGGCAACTGTGCATCCGTTCCGGAGGGGATGCCATCAAGAAAGTTAACACAAGAATCCACACCCACTGAAGAACAATAAAATGGATCAGCAGGAAACAAGTAAAGCAATTCTTTCAGACACACTCCACTAATGGTTATGTAAAAAGGGAAAGTTGATGAGTAACAGTAAAGACATGAATGTGTCCATGCAGAAAATGTCCAGAGACATGCATAGGATCAAGACAACACATAAGTTATAACCTTATGGCACCAGGACGCCATAGGAGGAAGCTGAACCCTGGAGCGCTAGACATCCATGATACCAAAGGCTCAAGACCTGAACCTTGAGCTACAGCCCCTAGTCCAACATAAATATACATAGTCATGACTCATAAAGCAGAAATTAGGCATATGTATACATGCCAATATCTATGTAAGAAGTAGAGGGAAAGAAAAGAGTTGCACAGGAGCAACAAGACAGGAGGAACAGAGAGGGGGAGGGAGTACACCCCTCAAGAAAGGAAAAACAGCCAAAGATGAAAATCAAGGCTAGTGCACTAAAGTAGAAAAAGGGTGGGAGAACTACCCACTGATCGGACCAAAAGAAACCTTGCTGTACATGGAAGCATAGGCACGAGGTAGAGAAATACTACTGAAGGAGATGCCAATCACAGAAAGGGCAGAAGCAATAGCAAGGACAATTTAACAAACAGAAGAAAGCCATTGAAGTATAAGAGGCTAAATCCCTGAGGAACAACCAGCATAGAAGAAAGCGATCCAAAATGTGGACCAACCATGAAATATTGTGAAAATGAAAATATATGAAACTGACCCCCAGAAAAGGAGTCTGACACAAGGCCTGCAGAAGTATGCAAGGCCAAAAGGGAAGAATAAGAGTCGTAGCTAACAGTCCGAACACAAAAACAATATATGAGGAAGAACACGAATAACCTCATGCCGCTGAGATAGCAAGGATGAAGCCATGCTAAGCGTGCAAAAGCCTGCATGTAAAGTGCCTGCAGTAGGAGGAGAAAGATGTACCAGGGACACACCCAAAAAGGAAAAGAAACCACCAATGAGAGGGGAACCGAAGGAAAGGAACCCATACACAAGTGGAGGATGCCCAACTTATCAGAGAAGGGCCAGATATTAATGACAGGCATAATAACCACATGAACAGAATAAGTTGTAAGAACACCTCAAGGGCGTGCTACACCCATTTGACATGCATGGAGGGGCGCTAAGAGGAAGGATCCCATCGTCGAACCAATGGAGGGATACAACCGTTGTCCTGGGCATTATGCTGACCAGGAGATATTTCCACTGAACAGTGGTTCCGTGACCGACAGGAGGAAGTACATACTCATATGAAATATTGGAGAGAGTAGAGAAAAACCTACACCAATTGCTCCGAAGAGCTGGGGCTGAGCATGACTCCCTGTAGAGAGCACATACGTTGTAGGCGACCCGCCTATCAGCAGAGTATAACCGAAAACCCCTCGTGTAGTGGAATGAGACCCAGACCGGGTGTGAATAATAATAAAACCTGTCCAACATAGTGGGAAGCAGTGTTAAATAAACATAAAGGCACTGGCTAGATGCAAACCCCTGTACAGGGGTGGCTTGATCCACCAGAGGCACTTAACTGTGCCACAAAGTATTAGCTCCTTGATGTATTAGAACATGATAATAACAAAGGAACCTGGGAGGAGCAGGAAATCCCACACTGGGTGTCACATGAGAATAAGAACACACCACCACAATGGCGGCATAAAGAAGTGGAACCAGGGAAAAAAAGTACAACTGCCCCTGAACAAGAAAAAACAACACAGAAAAAGACTCTGGATCATGAAGAGGACCTAAAACCAAGTCCCACCATGAGCATCACTGAAGCAGTGCAAGACAGAATTGGCATGCGCACTGAAAAGGGATGTGCCATCAAAGGGCATATCAAGCAAAGACATCTGTACAGAGTCAGAGAAATTGGAAGAATATAACCATGCCCTTTGCTACAGCGCTACTGAAGAAGCCATAATCCTTCCAACCGAATCCGTGGTATCCATACCACATCTAAGGCATGACGGATCCTCTGGGGCTGACCTGAGTCTATGTGAGATCGAGCACTCCACAGGGGGACCCAGAAACTGGTTGGGTCCAAACTCCCCAAAGTATATCATAATGCTTTGCATGTCATTACTTTTACAAAACATTTTTGCTCATAATTCAGCCTGTGGTGGTCCTAGGACAATGGGACCACCTTCGAAACATTCACCACAATGTGCCCTTTCTGTCTACATCATCTCTACGTCCCTACACTAGGTTAGTGGAGACCCCAAAATAATAACCCCTAACACCATGTAGTGTCTTTTTAAGCACTCTCATGGTTGTAACTTTAATTTTACGGCTGGGAGTAGTTTGTGTTTTAAAGGCATTGTTTGTAATTTCATTGCAATAGTCCGGCTAGCCCTAAAATGTGTAATGCGCTATGCCCTCAAGGGGCTAAATATATGGTTTCAGTGCATCACTTTCCAACATTTTCTTTTGATGTGGTTATGCCCTCTATGGGCTAACTATATGGTTACATGACCATGTTTCTTAAAATAGCATTTGTCATTGTGATGTACTCTTGAGGCTATTCTGAGCATTACAGTCTAATGCCAAAAGTTTATTTCTGATAAGGTTTTTATTGAGTTTACATGATAATTGTATATGTTTTATTAATCTCTCCTTATTGCAATTATGACCATGACTCGGGCCAACTTAACATCTTTATTACAGTACGACTTATTGAACACTCTTGATATGTTTGGGTGACCCTTCTAGTTTATTTCTCGTTACTCCTCCGTGGCTGTCTTGTGTCTTTTTTTGGGAATAGTGTTAGCCAGCCAGCAACTCTGATGGTTGGGTGGTTAAAGTGGTATTCTATTGGAATTTGCATGGCAGATTTAAATTAGGATGCTAAGTGGCAACATTTTCATTTTTTGCTGCAGGTAGAGGAAGAAGCTAAATGAAAGTGCTTTAGTTATGTACAGAGCCACTGGAATTATGTGGCAGGAAAACACTAAATTATGAAGCAGGTGTAGGAGGCTGGCCCGCTATGTAGTGTGAAAAACTAGGCACTGTGCAGAGGGTCCGAGCAACCACACGTTGGTTTACAGAGGTAACAACTAGACCACCTAATGCTCTAATTTATATGGTTGCTTGGTCAAGCAGGTAGGCTAATATTTGAGAAGTGCAAAGCATTTGTTGTACGCACAGTATCAATAAATGAGACCACACACTCAAACGAATAACTCAAGACCAATTTACAAAAATAATTCAAATTTTTATAAAATGTTATGAATTTTTGACATTTTAATAAAAATAGCCTTTTGTGGTAATTATGCACCATAGGAATCAATGGAGAAATACTTTAAAAAATAAAATAAAAAAAAATCATACAAAATGAGGCAACGAGTTATCAATGTCCCCTTTTGCAGGTATGTTCAGTTACTCAGTGGGCATTATGGACCAGCTGGAGAAGTTTGGGTAACTCCCGGTTTTGGTGAGAACCCCTGCAGAAAGTAATTGGAGCCGGCGCCAGGCCACTGCGGGGGACCACTTGGAAAGGCACTGTACAGGCGGACTCAAAGATAAGCCTGGTGGGTACCCTTACAGTGTTAAGATCGCAAGGGGTGGGGGACCCTTAGGGCACAGGTGGATCTTCGGTGAAGGGCATATGGCAGCCGGGTGCAGAGCAAAATCGGTGAGCCAGGACCTGTGTGCAGAGGTGCCCTTGGAAAAAGGAGGTAGGTCTCTTTGAGGGTCGCTTGAAGGTCAGCAGGGGCGCTCTGGTGAGAGGTCCTGGTGGTTTCTTAAGTCCCTCAACTGGGGCTTCCTCCTGGTCCTTTTATAGACCAGAATGGACTGTCCTCCTGAGTGTCTGATGTGAGGTGACCAGTACCTAGGGCTATTGCACAGTTTGGCCACAGGAGGGTGCAGTGCCACAAAATTTGGCACACTTGCAAGGTTTGTCCTAACGGTCTGTTGGGTGGAGTTTGGTCCAGCTGCAGCGTCCGATTCCTTGGTCACCAGCCAGTCAGTGAAGTGGTCTTCACTGTGTCTTTGGTTGCAGGAAAGTGATGACTTCACTCTGGAGGGAGATCTTTGGTGATTTTCTAAGAGTGGAGGTCATCTGGGGGTTTGTAGCGTCCGTCCAACGTCCAAGCAACCCCTCAGCAGCGACTGACGAGTCCTGGGTGCGGCAGGCAGGGTTTGGCATCTATTTCTTGGTGCAGCAGAACTTCAGTTCTCAAGCCTTGGGTCTCCTTTGTTGCTGGTCTTCTTTTGTCCTTGGAATATGATTTTTTGACCTAGGGATGCCCACTAAATGCTGTATTTAGTGGGCATTTATGGGAGTACCCTAGTAGTTACCAATGGGTCATCTACCTTAGGGTGGCTACACCCACTAAGTGGCTACTTTCTGTGGGCAGAGGTCACCTTCCTACAACTTAATGGATTCCCTTCCATACAAGATGGAGAAAAATGAAATGGAGGGGTCACCTTGCACGCAACACCTTAGGGGTGGTGCAAGCTGGGGCTGACCACTCCTCTTGTCCTTTGTGTGGTTTCCTGCCATTGCTCCTGCCAAAAGGCAGGGAACACCTCTAGGGTGACTCGTGGGTACATTTTGTAATAAATCCAATACTGGTACGAGCTAGATTTATCATTATGAGTTGTTTGATACCAAACAACAGAGGGTTCGCAGTAGCTATCATGTAGCTGTGAAACTCATACTGACGGTGTCCAGCACACACATTTAAAATGGGGGCTTTGTTCACTACTATGTCCCAGGTTTGGTAAGGACACAGTAGGGGCATACTGCTAATGCATCTACGCCCAAGCATACAGTGTAGTGCACCCTGCCTTAGGGCTGGAAGGCCTGCTAGAGTGGTGACTTACCTGTAGGGCATGCAGTGGACAAGGCACCCAGGCTGTGTGCCATATCGAGTTTGCCTTTTAGGATTGCATCAGAACACTCAGCCTTCAAAGACAGTGCTGGGTGCATGGCCTAGAGGGTGGCACAATCTGTGCTGCTGTCCTCAGGGGCCTACCCTTAGTACCTCATGCCCTGGGTACCCAAGTACCATTTAATAGGGACTACTAGTGGCAGCCAAAGGTGTTGCCAATTGTGCCAATGCATCACAACAGTTTTAGGGAAAGAGATCTGTCCCAGGGATCCTGGTTAGCAGGAGCCCTGGGCACTAGCAACTTTGGATTACATCAAATACCAGGCAGAAAGTGGGGGTAACCATGACAAGAGGCCTTTTCTCACTGCAGGATTGACCAATGTATGTGGCAAGAAATGTCCAGTTATGAATTTACAACGTCAATAGCTCCAACTCAAGCAAATGCAAGACCTATTGCATTGGAAATGCTTGTTGTATTTTCTAGCACTGGATCTTATTTAGCGGCAAGAGATTCCATGAGAGTGTGCAAAGTATTTTACAAATGCCCTTTAAATAACAACATTTTACTTTTGAAGGCTGTGGCATATAGTGCACATTTTTCGCATAATATCAGACGTTCGGTTGCAACAGTTTTAGTAGTGAATGTTTTTTTGGGGAGTTCAGTTTGCACGCTTGACATGCTACATTTACACACTGGCACTCCTAAAAAAGACGATAAATAAACAAACGAGAGTGCGTGAATCTTCCGCAGAAAAGGTACAGTACATACATATCTCATCTGCCTCAACTCAATCATCCAAATAAAGAAAATGGCACTAAAACTCTTTCGATACCCCTTCTTCGGTCCTTAACCACGCCAATTCCATAACAGTTCATGCTTTATTTGGAGGGCCCCTCTATCCTCTCTCAATCAATGCCCTTTACAGGAGCCCCCGTGGCATTTACTCTTCAGGGAAGGACACAGCAACCTTTGGCAAAACAAACATGGAAAGGTGACGCACCCAGGCTAGCTACACCACTGATAGGGGAAGCATAATCTGAATGGGTTGAAAGCAAATGTTATCCAGAATTTAAAGTCGAGCCGAAGAAACACGCAGCTAAGGACCCCTCAAGGAAGGAAATGGTATTTCACATAAAAAGCTCTTCATTTCGTTCGGTTTTTTATAAGCCGAAAAAGGCCCTCAAACAGTGCACTATAGGCGAGACCAACATTCATTAGGCGCATCTGCTACTTTGTGTCATTCTTTTCACCTGAATTAAATATAATGTACATTCTGGAATATTTTGTAGGCTGTCAGAACACGCAAAGGCATAAATAAAAGCGGCACAGAAGAGTTTAGCTTCAATTAGATATGGAATACTCGCAACTGCACAATAAAAACTTCAACAAACATTTCTACTTATGTAGAGGACTGCGCCATAACATCACAGTTTAAAAGGCAATCGACGAGAGGCGTGGCTAGGGGAGGTGACAAGCCAGAGGGATGTTAGGACGGCAACGTGTTTGGGTAGTTCCAGCGAGCCTCCCTTCTTGGAATGCGAGCACTCTGTACTCAGTCATGGGCAGGGTGAACACGCACGGGGCTGAGAGATACAGTGCGAGGTCCCGAAACCAGAGCCTGTACGGTGGCCGGACACCAGCAAGGCCCAAGCCATAGACAATGATGCTCTGGGGCAGAGGGGCACTGATCCTGGGATACCCTGCCAATCTTCCTGCAGTGTGATATCGAACCGACAAGCAGCAGAGTTGTAAGCGGAGGGTTCGTCATTAACACTGCTTCCATTTGGCTAGAATGGCTGCCTTAGACGGAGGTTGGTAAATACTGCTGCAGGGGAGAACGGACATCAAGATAAACTGGGGGACGCCAGAGACCAGAGAGTTCTAGCCTCTCAGCGAGTCAGTGCAAGTAATGCTGGGGGTTCAGGGGAATTTTCTTCCGTGCAACTGTAGGCCGTGATGGCCTTGCTAAGTAGACTAGCAAGCTCCAACTGTTGCACTAAGGAAAGGATGGTTTCTGTTAAAGTGCTTTCAGAGGATATTAAGAACCATATGCAGAAAAATTAGGGTGTTACTGGTGAAATTAACAGAGGACTTGCAGATCTTGGAGGCTGGGACATAAAACACTTCTACTGAACCACTGAATGTAGAACATTTTCAACACAGCTCTGTAGTGGGTTTTACTTGTGCTTGTTTATTATTCGTGTTTCGGTGTAATGAGAAATGTAGAATTTTGACATGTTCCCCTGGCGATCATTTGAGTTTGGATATCTCGTGGCGCGTGCTGTTTATTCATGTCCTTCCTGGTGGGCCTGTTACTGCACTGGTATTTAAATATACAGCTTTTGCCAGTCAATGTTTCCTGTCTTATATTTGAAGGAAATTACTACAAACGCTGCACTCTATCTTTTAGAGACCAAGGTGAAACTAAAAACGCGACCTTAGGATCCTGCAATTTATCCCCTGGGGGAAGGAGACACTGTTCTTACCAAATAATTTCCACACGACCATGTGCTGGGCCCGAACTCTACCAGCGCGAATTGACTAGGGCCGTCCTAATGCCAGTGACAGTTTAGAATAATGATTTGTCAGGGTCAGGTACAATACTGGTTGAGTTAGCAAGTGTCAGGCACACGGGGGCGTGGTCAACATGGCGGCCGGAGCGGACGTGTGAGAGCGAGCTCCGCTCATGGCCCACCAATTATCTGCAAAATCCTGGTATCCCTGCAGCCGTCTGAATCCAAAATAGGCTGTGAGGGGTCCCCGAACCCCGGTCGTTAACCCATCCGAAGATCGGGAAAATCGAAGCAGGCGGCGCGGCACCGCGTGAGGACAGAGCTACAGAGGAGGAGGCCTTCCTCCCTCGGCGGGGCCCGGAGCCACAACCCCCGAGGAGGCCGCGAGAAGCCGCACTGGACAGCGGATCGGAGCGGCGCTGGGACGACGCATCCCTCCCCTCCCAAGCAGGTACGACCCCGACCCCGCGGCCTGGATGACACCTGCGGTGGGCCCCGCGTGCGGACCGTGCTGAGGACGAGGAGGCCTCCTCCCCCCACCCCACGACGGGGCCCAGCGCTGCAAATATTGCGGCGAACCGCAGTGGGGAGCCGAACCGGAGCGACGACTCTCCCTCTCTCTCCAGCACACGGGGGTCAAACTACATATACGGCAGTACACGCACCACACCACCGCAATCGAGATGCAGCAGGGGAAGACAGAGGTTAACTCCCCCCGGCACATACCCCCCAACGGTGAGCACGGCTCTCGGGTAGGACGGCGGAACAGAGACGATGAAGGGTGGAAAATAGAAAGTTATAAACAGCACAGACACCTCCCCTACGGTACGCGGGAGCTAATCACAGGAAAAGTGATTGGAAGAATACTTGGAGAAGGAACGACTTCTCCAGCAAATCGAACACTGCACACCGGGGCAAGAGGATGTAAAAAAGGCCACTCTCCACTGCTGCAAAGACTTCCAGACAGGCAACGCACGGAAAGGTAAAGATCACCGAAGCGCAAATAGGGTGCATGGCGAAGGTAAGAATAGGCCAAAGGCAGTGAAAGTGGGGGCAAGGAAAGGCAAAATCGGACGCGCGCAAATATGGGCAAAACCAAACCTCAGAAGACGCACTCCAATGCTGAAACCGAGGCAAACTCCTTCGAAGGAGAAACAGGGACTCAAACGGACGCTCTGCAAAAAATGGCCGGAGCCTTGGCTGCCCACTCAGCACAGTTCGACAAAGTATTGCAGGTGGTACTAGAAACAAAGACCTCACTAGAGGGAAAAATAGATTAAGTGGTACTGGAAGTTAATCTCCTCCGCACGGATCAATGGAAATTGACAAAGAATCACTATAACTGAAACGGAACTCGAATCGGCCTTGCCAACAATAGTAGAGTTAAAGGCCCAAATTCAACGAATGGAAAGCGACATAACCGCATTACAACGCAGAGCTGAAGACGCCGAGAGTCGCTCACTCAGAAATAACGTAAGGTTCCTGGGGGTCCCGGAACGCGCAGAACTCCCGAATGCTGAACACTACCTGGAAAAATGTCTAAGTGACACAATACTACCTCAAGCCACACCACAAACACTAGTAATAGAACGCGCACAAAGGATTCCGGGTGGACCGCCCCGCCCAGGCACCCCACCCCGTCCACTAATAGCTAGGTTCCTAAACTACAGGGACCGCGACCTAGTACTGCAAAGCTTTCGTAACAAATGCTCGGTCCGCATGGAAAATGTCGAGATAACAGCATACCCTGATTACACGATAGAAGTTCAGCGCAAACGTGCCACCTTCACCAAAGTAAAACAGGTACTACGTGACAAAAATATTGCTTACTCCTTGTTCCCGGCTAGGCTGAGAGTAATAGATGGTGACAGGACTCTCTTCTTCCCGTCAGCGGAAGACACATGGACATGGCTACATGCCAAAGGCCTGGTTGATCCAGTGACGGAACTCGAAAGGCATGGTGAGTGGTTGGTTCAACGCTCTAGGAGAAAGAAAAAATCCAGCTCCAGGATCAAAACTAGACCATCAAAATCACAGGCTGCAGATGCGCAGGCACAGGTCCTCAAAGCAGCAACAAAATTTGCATCATCGCAATCGCCGATTAGAGCCGAAAATAAAGACTTAGACTCCAATTCTTCGCAAGGTCACCCAAGCCCCCCTTCGTCGCCGCTCATGTTCGGCCCTGCACTGACCCCACGTACGGCGGATGACTTATGAAACCACGCATGCAAACCATGTAAAGTCAGGACATTATACAAATAAGACTACAGCAGAGCAACTCCTGGGGGTGCAACTGGAGTACGTCTACCTGGGCCAACAGGATATAATATACACAGCATAGACCAAATCTCATTGAGAGCTAGAATAGCAGATGACTGTACGGAATGATAAATAATAGTGGTCCGGCTCCAAGGTGACGGAGGGTGTCGGAAGTAGCGTTGAGGCCGGTCGACCAAGACATGCAGGGATACAGGACTATCCAGGTGGGCCACGGACAGTGGTAAGCCTAGTTCTCACGACCACGCCTCCACATCCCGTAGGATTACCGAATGGACTTGAGACTGTATAATGTTAGATATGGCACCAGTTGGGCCACACAGTTAATCACAGTTATGGTTTTTGCTAGCATTAGATCGCCAGAATATATATATCACAAAGGGTCACAGACAAAATGCCTGGGTGAGAAGGGACGCAGGGGGAAGACAGAACAAAAGGGGATTCACAATCGATGCAACGTACTCAACACGGGTAGTAGCACCAAATCCATGGCCACATACAACATCTTAACCTGGAATGTACGAGGGATGGCCAATGCAAATAAATGCAATAGAATATACAGCTATCTTAAGCGACATAAAATTCACATAGCAATATTGCAAGAAACACACCTCACAACAGATGATCTGAGCAAATTAGATAGGAAATGGTTAGGGAAAATATACGGCACTGACATATCGACATACACACGTGGTGTTCTAGTATGGATAGCTCCCAATGTCCCATACACAGTTAAGCACACGCAAATAGACCCCCTGATACCTAGCATATGGGGAGGAGATTTCAACTGTGTACCCGATGCACACATGGACAGATCCCACCCCCCACTAGATTGTGCACCAAGCAGAAGGTTATCCCAAGCATTACGAAACTGGATGACAGACAGAAGACTATATGACGCATGGAGATGCCTACACCCCACGGACAGAGAGTATTCCTTCTTCTCCCCCGTGCACAAACTACACACCCGCATAGACTTACAACTATACACAAACGAGCTCACTCAATCACTAGTCAAGGCATTCTATTTAGCCAAAACAATATCAGATCACTGCCCATTAGTCACCACAGTACGCTGGGGAGGAGCCCACGCGCGCGCACACCCACTTGGCGCTTACAGCCGTCCCTTCTACGGGATCCTCCCTTCAGAGAGGAACTAGCAGAAGGATTAGACTCATATTTTAAAATAAACGCAAATTCGGCATCATCAAGAGCTACAGAGTGGGACGGTCACAAGGTTGTGATAAGAGGCTTGTGCATGGCTGCAACAGGCGGAGTCCGCAAGATATTGCATAAAGAGCTGTGCCACGTCGAGAGAGAACTTAGGGAAGCGGAAAGAGCAGCAGGACAAATTGGGGAGGATGAAAGGAAAATAGTCGAGCTGAAAAAACAATGGGCTGAAACTGACGCACGCTTGCGAAAATATGATTACAGACATTATACACCGCGAATACATGCCGAAGGTGACCGATCCAGCAGGCTACTGTCCTGACTATTAAGAGGGGGACAACAACACTCAAATATACATGCCATTCACACAGATGAAGGCAATATAGTCAACACACAATCAGAAATTATTAAGACCTTCAAACAATATTATGCCTCCTTGTACGAAGCTAAAACCCCCCCCCGCCCGAACAACAAATAAACGAATTCTTTCAAACACTTCAACTAACCAAACTGACAGTAGAACAACAATCAGAATTAGACACGCCCCTCCCTCTGGAAGAGGTCCAACAGACGCTGAAACAACTGGCGCATAATAAATGGGGGGGGTGGATTCCCGGCGGAGTACTACCAGACGTTTGCCAAACAAATAACACCTCCATACTTGGCAATGCTACAAGAAGCATCAGAAAAAGGTTGCTTACCAGAATCACAGTGTGAGGCAATAATAGTGGTCCTACACAAAAAAGGACGCGACCCGCTAGATGTTCGATCCTACCGTCCACTGTCCCTCTTAAATGCTGATTGCAAAATACTTGGAAAGGTACTGGCAAATAGACTTCTCCCATTAATGCCCACACTAATCCACCCGGATCAATCCGGCTTCATACCAGGCTGCAGCACACACACAAATATTAGATGCCTCATCCGACTACTATCTGAAACCCCCAAACTAGACTACCTAAGGACGGCGGTCTCACTAGATATAGAAAAGGCATTCGACACACTGGGATGGCCATATCTAATGAAGTCCCTGAAGGCCTTGGGCTTCGGTAAAGTATTCATAAGATGGATAGAAACACTATATGCTGATCCCAAAGCAAGAGTGAAGACGGGAGAAGTTATATCAGAGAGATTTGCAATAGGAAGAGGTACTAGACAGGGATGCCCACTATCGCCGCTACTATTTGCATTAGCAATAGAACCACTGGCAGCACGACTGCGACAAGAGGCCCCAAAGTGGGGCATCCCCGATGGTAACTGTTAGACCTGACAGCCTTAGGGTAGTCACCCCTAACTTTTTGCCTGCCTCCCTCCACTTTTTGGACACTGTTTTTGCTGGTTTTTAGACTCTGCGCACTTTACCACTGCTAACCAGTGCTAAAGTGCATATGCTCTCTCCCTTAAAACATGGTAACCTGGAATCATACCTGATTGGACTATTAATTTACTTATAAGTCCCTAGTAAGGTGCACTCCCTGTGCATAGGGCTGGTAGATTAAATGCTACTAGTGGGCCTGCAGCACTGGTTGTGCCACCCACTTAAGTAGCCCCTTTTCCTTGTCTCAGGCCTGCCATTGCAAGGCCTGTGTGTGCAGTTTCACTGTCACCTCGACTTGGCATTTAAAAGTACTTGCCAAACCTAAACCTCCCCTTTCTCCACATATAAGTCACCTCTAATGTGTGCCCTAGGTAACCCCTATAGCAGGGTGCTGTGTGGGTGAAAGGCAGGACATGTACCTGTGTAGTTTACCTGTCCTGGTAGTGTAAAACTCCTAAATTCGTTTTTGCACTACTGTGAGGCCTGCTCCCTTCATAGGTTAACATTGGGGCTGCCCTCATACAGTAATGAAGTGGTAGCTGCTGATCTGAAAGGAGTAGGAAGGTCATATTTAGTATGGCCAGAATGGTAATATAAAATCCTGGTGAAGTTGGATTTAATATTACTATTCTAGAAATGCCACTTTTAGAAAGTGAGCATTTCTTTGCACTTAAATCTTTCTGTGCCTTACAATCCACATCTGGCTGGGCTTAGTTGACAGCTCCTTGTGCATCCACTCAGACACACCCCAAACACAGGGTACTCAGCCTCACTTGCATACATCTGCATTTTGAATGGGTCTTCCTGGGCTGGGAGGGTGGAGGGCCTGCTCTCACACAAAGGACTGCCACACCCCCTACTGGGACCCTGGCAGACAGGATTGAACTGAAAGGGGACCTGGTGCACTTCTTAGCCACTCGTTGAAGTCTCCCCCACTTCAAAGGCACATTTGGGTATAAAACAGGGCCTCTGCCCTACCTCATCAGACACTTGCTGGAGAAGAAACCTGAACCAGAAACTACATCCTGCCTGGCTGCTCAAAGGACTCACCTGTCTGCTTTCTACAAAGGACTGCTGCCTTGCTGTTGGCCTGCTGCCTTGCTGAACTCTTGTCTGGCTGTGAAAGTGCTCTCCAAGGGCTTGGATAGAGCTTGCCTCCTGTTCCCTGGAGTCTCAGGACCAAAAAGACTTCTCTTTTTCACTTGGACGCTCTGTGCGCCGAAAACTTTCGACGCACAGCTTGTTCCGTGGCGAGAAAAACGCCGCACACCGACGCTGATCGACCCGACGCTCTTGGGGCGACCGGAAATCCGACGCACGGCTTCGCAAGGACAACGCCGCCCGACCTCTAGAGGAGAAAACGACACAACGCCTGCCGTGAGATCGTAATTTCGACGCGCCGCCCCGCAGAACGACACGCAGCCGGAAAACAAGCAGGAAAATCCACGCACAGACCCGGGACATCTGGTAATCCCCGCGACCCACAGAAAGAGACTGTCTGCGCGCCGGAAAACGACACACGACTTCCCTGCGTGGAAAATAACGACGCAAGTCCGTGTGTGCTGGGGAGAAATAGACGCACACACCCTTTTTCCACGCACCTCTTCCTTTGTGGCCCTCTGAGGAGATTTTTCCACTCCAAACCAGGTACTTGTGCTTGAAAGAGACTTTGTTTATATTCTAAAGACTTAAGACACTTTATATCACTTTTCAGTGATATCTCTACAATTTCCCATTGCAACTTTATTCTTTTGAGCTACAATTATCCTGATAAATACTCTATATTTTTCTAAACACTGTGTGGTGTATTTTTGTGGTGCTATATGGTGGTATTGTATGATTTATTGCACAAATACTTTACACATTGCCTTCTAAGTTAAGCCTGACTGCTCGTGCCAAGCTACCAGAGGGTGGGCACAGGATAATCTTGGATTGTGTGTGACTTACCCTGACTAGAGTGAGGGCTTTTGCTTGGACAGGGGGTAACCTGACTGCCAACCAAAAACCCAATTTCTAACAGTAACACATACAAGATCATCTCTTTATATGCAGATGATGCATTGATATATCTACGTAATCGCTCGGAATCCCTGCAAGACCTATTACGCCTATTAAATACATTTGGGGATCTATCGGGCCTGCAGATAAACTGGACGAAATCATGCCTATTTCCGATGCAATCAATCCCGGACCCTCACAAGGAAACAACCCCCACACATAAATTGCAATGGTGCTACACCACTTTCAAATATCTAGGGGTACAAATATACCATGATGAGAAGGACCTTAAAGAAGGCAACTTAGACCGAACAATCAGGTCCATAAGAAGCTCCATGCCCTTTTGGTACTCACTCCCGCTCTCACCAATGGGAAGAGTAGCAATAGCTAAAATGATCATACTACCACGAATACTGTATTATTTCTCAGCATTACCACTTAAACTCCCTAAGAGCTATTTCACACCACTCACTAGCCTACTGACGGACCTGATCTGGAACACAGGTCGCCGACGAGTGGCCTTGACCAAGATCTATCTACCACTGGACGGAGGTGGGATGGGAGCACCCCAATTCGAATTATACTATGCAGCAACACAAATACACTGGGTAATGGACTGGTTAAGCAACCCAAAGGGATCGGAGGGGCAAATGGTAGGCAATCTACGGGGACAAACAGAAGCGCTACAATGGCTCATTGGACGGGACAGGTCTGCACATAATGGCAATATTTTGCTCGAAGTGGCAGACTGGATATGGCGCCGATACGTGACGCTGACAGGGCAGACACCACCATACTCACCCAAAATTCCATTATTAGCTACCCCAGGGCTGCACAATATCACCCGACAATTTAAACTAACAAACTGGGTAGATAAAGGTATCAAAGTAATAGGCGACATATTTGAAGAGGGACATTTCTTAACATATGAAGCACTAGCAGACAGGTTCAACTTAGGCAAAGGCAAATTCATCGCACATAGGGCACTACAGCAAGTGGTACGCAAAACCTGGAGAAATGGCAGAAATGAACCTAAAACCGCTCCAGTACTACATAACTTACTAACAGGGGCAGGCACACAAACAGATATATCCTGGATATATCGGACACTACAGAATCACTCAGAAGAGGCCCAGACACAAGCAAAAAACTAATGGGAGACGGCGCTACTAACACCGCTGCCCGCAAATAAATGGAACACGGCACTGGCAAATACAAAAGATGTATCACGTAACACCCGCTTCCGATACACACAACTAAATTACTTACACCAGACCTATCTCACTCCAGCTAAAATAAAACACATGTACCCGCACGCTAACCCGGAATGCCCGAGATGTGGAACACAGGAGGCAGATTTCATACACATGACGTGGAGTTGCCCACCAATATATCGCATATGGCAGGAAGCAACAATACAAACAGCTAGATGGTAGGGCTTACCACTTCTCCCCACCCCTGAGTCCTGCCTGCTAGGAATACGCACGCGAAAAGGGGAAGACAAACAAAAACACAGATGCGCAGATCTCGCATTTATCCTACTCGAGCGCTTAATCGCTACACAGTGGAAGTCACCCTGCGCACCAAACATACACCGCTGGACGCAAGAAATGTCACACTGGACTAAAGCAGAAATACAAGTGCTACGTGCTTTAAGTGACAGTGGAGTGGTAATCAAAGGGGTAGGCATATGGGACTCCATCACAGAACAGCTGGAACAAAAGGATGACACCCGACCCCCCTGAATCGGACATGTGCCTGCACTAGGAGTAGCAACATCTACACACCATCAATCACGAAACCCAGACAAAATGGAAATTAGACGACCTACCCCAACAATAGAACCCAGACTATAAGCCTTCCCTCCCCCCCCACTCCCAGGCACCAGCCCCTTAACCTCCCCCCTCACCGCGTAACCCCTCTCCCCTCCCTGGACTAATGCTACACAAATGATAGGCAAAGACCATTACCACACATGAGCAATGCAGCTCACACAAGGCGACATTTGTTAATGTTAAATGTTTGTTTGCCTCTCTTTTTTCTTCTTTGTTTTATTTCTCATTGAAAATACATAGTAGATCTGTTAATATGTCATGAGCACACCGGTGATTCACTGAATGTAATGATGAGCTGATGTAACAATATGGAGACACGATCTACCACATGTAAACAATGATAACGATTAATAAACAGATTTAAAAAAAAAAAAGTGTCAGGCACACAACTGCTCACACAAACTGCAACCGAGAGCCATGCCCAAATCACTGGCCAGAAGAACGAGTTACTTACCTTCGGTAACGACTTTTCTTGTGGATACATTAGCTACCTGTGGATTCCTCACCTAATGAATACTCCCATGGCACCAGCATTCGACGGAAATCTTCTTCCTAGCTTCTGCACGTCGACAAGGACGTCACATTTGCCCACGCGACGCCATCTGACGTCATACAGGCAATAAGAGGTCCTCGCCGACGTGCCGACGTCAGTACCAACATTTTTTACGTGCCTGAGAACAATAATCCCATGTAATGAAAAATAAAGGCAACATTTCATAACATCGCAAACTACACATCATTGCAAGAAGATGGCTATAGATGTAATAATTTTTTTTTTCCAAACAATACATATATACACTAAATATGTATATACACAAATAAATATATATATACAAATATCCATATATACATAATCTACACCAGTCCTCAAAACCAAGAGGAGCACACTCAAGGATTACTTGGTAAGACCAAAAAGGCACGGGGAGGCGGGTGGGACCGTGAGGAATCCACAGGTAGCTAATGTATCCACCAGAAAAGTCATTACCGAAGGTAAGTAACTCGTTCTTCTGATGGATACAACTACCTGTGGATTCCTCACCTAATGAATAGAGTCCCAAAGCAGTACCACGCCCGGTGGTGGGTGCCTGTATGGTCAAACCAAGAAATCCTGCAGCACTGAACGTGCAAAATGGCCGTCCCTTCTGACCTCAGAGTCCAAGCAGTAATGCTTCGCAAAAGTGTGAAGGGACGACCAAGTTGCGGCCTTGCAGATGTCGACCACAGGAACACCCCTAGCCAAGGCCGAAGTGGCCAACTTAGCCCTGTTGGAATGGGCTCTAATACCATCAGGAGGATCCTGCTTTGCTAAAGAGTAACAAATTTTAATGCAAAGAACAACCCACCTGGAGAGTGTTCTCTTGTGGACTGCCTTTCCTCTCCTCTTGCCCACGTATCCGATGAAAAGCTGATCATCCAGCATGAAATCCTTTGTTCTGTCTATGAAGAGGCTTAACGCCCTCTTTGGGTCCAAGCAATGAAGTCTCTCTTCTTCCTTTGAAGTATGAGGCGGAGGATAGAACGTGGACAGAGTAATTGTTTGAGCCAAATGGAAGGGTGAAACAACCTTCGGAAGGAAAGCAGCCTTGGTCCTCAACACCACCTTATCCCCATAAAAAGTTGTATAAGGGGGTTTTACCGATAAAGCCTGCAACTCACTCACTCTCCTTGCAGATGTTATGGCCACCAGCAAAACTGTTTTAATAACTAAGAACCTTAATGAACAAGAATGCATAGGCTCAAAAGGGGACCCCATAAGAAAAGTCAGGACTAAGGACAAATCCCATTGAGGCATAACGAAAGGTTTTGGAGGGTATTTATTCATAAGGCCCTTCAAGAATCTAAGTACTATAGGAGATTTAAATAACGATGGTTGGTCTGGAAGACAAATGAAGGCTGACAAGGCAGACAAGTAACCTTTAATAGTAGCCACTGCACAACCTTTCTGCGCTAAAGACAAAGCAAAAGATAAAACATCCGACAAATGAGCACGTAAGGGATCAATCTGTCCTCTCCACACCATAACACAAATTTAGACCACCTATTAGCGTAGATAGTTTTAGTGGAGTGTCGCCTGGCCGCTAAGATAACGTCCACTACATCAGGCGGGAGAGAGAAGGATATCAGGTTGCCCTGTTCAATCTCCAGGCATGTAGGTGCAGACTCTGGTGGTTGGGGTGTAAAACCTGCCCCTGCGACTGCGAGAGGAGGTCTGCCCTGAGAGGGAGACGGAGCGGAGGGCACATTGAGAGTTGGAGAAGGTCGGAATACCACACCCTCCTTGGCCAATCCGGAGCTATTAAGATTACTTGGGCCCGGTCTTGGCGAATTTTCCTCAATACTCGAGTAATCAAGGGTATGGGGGGAAACGCGTAAAGCAACTGGTCGCACCAGGTTCTCTAAAACGCGTCCCCCAAAGCCCCCTGCACTGGATACTGGAGGCTGCAGAATAACGGACAGTGCGAGTTCTCCCGGGTGGCAAACAGATCTATCCGAGGAACCCCCCCACAACTGGAAGATTAGACGGACTTGATCTGGATGGAGACACCACTCGTGGTCGGCCGAGAAATGGTGACTGAGACTGTCCGCACGTACATTCAAGACTCCGGCCAGATGATTTGCTACCAAGCAAATCTGATGGTCCTTTGCCCAGGACCATAGTCGAAGAGCTTCTCTGCAGAGAAGGTACGACCCCACTCCTCCCTGTTTGTTTATATACCACATCGTGGTAGTATTGTCCGTCAGGACCTGAACCGACTGACCACGAAGGGATGGGAGGAAGGCCTTGAGAGCCAGACATACAGCCCGTAACTCTAACAGATTGATATGAAACATCTGTTCCTCTGGAGACCAAAGCCCTTTGATCTCCAGGTCCCCCAGATGAGCTCCCCACCCTAGAGTGGAAGCATCCGTTATGACCGTGATCACTGGTGGAGGCTGCATGAACGGCCTTCCTTGGGAAAGATTGTCATCCGCAATCCACCACTTCAAATCCATGGCAGCATCTCTGGAGATCCTGACAGAACCTTCGAGATCCCCTCTGTGTTGAGACCACTGCCTTCGGAGGCACCACTGAAGAGCCCTCATGTGCCAGCGAGCATGCGTGACCAACAGTATGCAGGAGGAAACAGACCGAGCAGACGAAGGACCTTGAGGACTGGAATGACCGCTCCACTTCGAAACATTGGAATCAACTCCTGAATATCTTGAATCCGCTGAGGTGGAGGAAAGGCTCGATCCAATATTGTATCCAGTACTGCCCCTATGAACAGGAGGCGTTGAGAGGGCTCTAGGTGAGATTTGGGCACCGTCACCGAAAAGCCCAGGTCGAACAACAACTGGGTTGTCGACTGCAGATGATGCAACACAAGCTCCGGGGACTTGGCTTTGATCAACCAGTCGTCCAAGTGAGGGAATATTGCTATCCCCTTCCTTCTGAGCTCTGCCGCAACCACCGACATCACCTTCGTGAAGACTCGAGGTGCCGAAGTAAGACCGAACGGGAGGACCGCAAACTGATAGTGCTGCGACCCCACCACAAACCGGAGATACTTCCTGTGCGACTTGAGTATCGGGATATGAAAATAAGCATCCTGCAAGTCGACAGACACCATCCAATCTCTCTTGTTCAACGCCAACAGCATCTGAGCTAGGGTCAGCATCTTGAACTTTTCCTGTTTGAGGAACCAATTCAAAATCCTCAGGTCCAGAATTGGACGCAATCGACCATCCTTCTTGGGGATCAGGAAGTACCTTGAGTAACAACCTTGACCCCTTTCCTGCTCCGGAACCAACTCCACTGCGCCCTTTGAAAGGAGGACTTGAACCTCCTGTTCTAACAACAGGAGGTGTTCTTTTGAACAATAAGATGGGCGGGTGGGATGGGGGGAGGAAACTCCCCAAAGGGAAGGGTGTAGCCTTTTCCCACAATGCTGATAACCCAAGTGTCTGATGTAATAGCTTCCCACTTGTGAAGAAAATGCAGTAACCTTCCCCCTACAGGAGAGGAGTGAGTGGGAATTAGTGGAAGCCTAAGGCTGCTTCCCCTGCTGCACCCCTCCAGAGGACGAGGAAGAGGCAGAGTGCTGCTGAGAGGCTCCCCTGGTGCGGACCCTACCCCTCCCTCTAACTGATCTAAAGGTGAGAGAAGAGGCAGGTTGTTGGAATCTCCCCCGAAAGGAAGAGGAGGAAGAGCCACGTCCAAATCCACGAAACCTCCTAAAAAACCTGGAGGAGGCAGAAGAAGCAGCTTGCAGTCCCAATGACTTGGCTGTGGCCCTGCTTTCTTTAAACCTTTCCAAGGCCGAATCCGCTTTGGCCCCAAAAAGTTTGTCCCCATCAAACGGGAGGTCCAACAGGGTCGACTGCACGTCCGAAGAGAACCCTGAGTTGCGAAGCCAAGCCTGTCTCCTCGCAACCACCACCGTGCCCATTGCTCTAGCCACTGAGTCAGTTGTATCCAACCCAGATTGGATAACCTGGGTTGCAGCAGCCTGAGCATCCAACACAATATTCAAGAGTCCTTGGGGAAGCTCCGTATGCGATGATGTTATTTCGTCCATAAGAGCGTAGATGTACCTCCCCAAGATACATGTAGCGTTGGTGGACTTCAACGCCATGCTACAGGACGAGAATATTTTCTTCGATTGTGAGTCCAGCTTTTTGGAGTCTCTGTCCCCCGGCACTGTCGGAAAAGATCCAGGCGCAGATCTAGTAGAACAGGAAGCCTGGACCACCAAGCTCTCCGGCGTAGGGTGTCTGGACAGAAAGCCAGGGTCAGATGGTGCAGCCCGATACCTCCTGGCCACAGCCCTATTAACAGCCGAGGAAGATACCGGCTTCTTCCAAACCTCCAATACCGGATCAAGCAAAGCCTCGTTAAATGGTAAAAGAGGCTCTGCCGCAGTAGAGGCCGGATGTAGGACCTCAGTTAATAAATTCTGTTTCGCCTCCGCTACCGGCAAAGGCAGTTCGAGGAAGTTAGCTGCCTTTCTTACTACAGCATGAAAAGTGGCTGCCTCCTCAGTATACTCCCCTGGAGATGACAAGTCCCACTCAGGGGAAGTATCCAGCCCACTAGCTGTATCCAGTCCATGAAGACCCTCGCCAGAATCCTCAATTTCTCCTTCCTCCAAGACCCGTTGGTATTCCTGTTCCTCCAAGAGACAGAGAGCACGTCTCCTAGAATGTAGCCTCTCTTCAATACGCGGCGTCGACATGGCATCTGCCGAAGTCTAGGAACGGCGCCGATCGCCGGATCCATCCGACGCCATAGGAAGCTTCGACGCCGAGCTAGGAGCCGGATGAAGAAAGGTGCGTCTCAGATGGTCCTGTCGGGGTCACTGGCCGAAACCCCGAAGTCGACGGGATGGAAACCTCCGGGGCCGAAACCTCTGGAGCCACCGGAGCCGACACCGGCGCCGAGCCCACATTCCCCAAGGGGAGAAAGGGCATGAAGGGTGCTGGCCGTAGCGGCGTCGGAGCACCCAAGGTGAAAGCCAACGGCCCCGAAGGACCAGTCGGAGCACCGCCTGGAGCCATCTGCTGGAAGATGGTAAACATCGCATTAAAAAATGCGGTATTATCGGCTCCAGGGGCAGGAAAAGACGGATACTGGGGTGCCTGGATCGAAGGCGACCCCGACGCCAGCCTCGACGTCTGCGACGCCGGAGAGAACACCTGAGGCTGCGTCACTTCAACCACTGAAGATGTCTGCCCAGGCGAAGTCGGCGAAGCCGGAGAAGGCAACGGCGTCGATGGATGTGGAGTGACTGTGGGACTGACCTCCCAAGTCTTTCGACGCCGAGCCGAAGGCGACCTCGATCGAGACCTCTCCATGCTCGAATGGCGCCGTGAATCCCTACAGCGCCGGGAGTCTCGATGTCGCCGATGAGACTTCGGCGAGGAGGACTTCCTATGATGTTTCTTCTCCTTCCTTTTTGACTTCGCCATGAAGAGTTTGGCTTCTCGCTCTTTTAGGGCTTTCGGATTCATGTGTTGACATGAATCACATGTTGCGACGTCGTGGTCGGAGCTGAAGCACCATAAGCAGTCCGAATGTGGGTCAGTAACGGACATCTTGCCCCCACACTCCCGACAGGGCTTGAAACCAGACTTCCTCTGAGACATAGTAACCTCAGAGAAAAAACACGCAGCAGAAAAACACACTGTAACTTCGAAAGCAACAGTAGCTCCCTCGAAGATAACCGTTTCGAATGCACGGAAAAAAGGGAACTGACGTCGGCGAGGACCTCTTATTGCCTGTATGACATCAGACGGCGTCGCGTGGGCAACTGTGATGTCCTCGTCGGCGTGCAGAAGCTAGGAAGAAGATTTCCGTCGAATGCTGGCGCCATGGGAGTATTCATTAGGTGAGGAATCCACAGGTAGTTGTATCCATCAGAAGGTTAATCTCTTTTTTTCCCCCAGACATGAGACAACACAATTCAGACGATACAGTACCTGCAGCTGTTTAAAACAAGCACTAGGCTGAAGGTCAACAGGGTGGAGGAAGTACTACAGATCACCGTCCTGCTCCAACTACCTTAATCCTACCATACCATAGCCCTAACCGCCACCTTCTCAAAGGAGCTGAAAGCAGGGAGGAATAGAGGGTCCGGTCACTGCCTGGGCACTGAGGGTCTGCAGCATTAATACCCAGGAGACTGCGGGCCACTCCTCTCGGGACAAAGTGGCAGAAACAGGTTGACTGGTGTCTGCTGCTGATCGCCACGCCCGTGTGAATGGGGCCACAGACAAGAGGCAATCAGAAGAGCATGAAACTGGTGTACTGGAGAAAACACACCTGTCTAAAATAGGGGCTTAAGGAGTGGCCCCCGTTGCTGCACCCTGTGACGCCACCAGAGGAGAGGCGAGGTGCGGATCCATAGTCATCCAGGGAACGGAGAGGATGGTAAGCTGGGGCGGCCCGGGTGACGTGCTGCTGGCCCCCTTCTGACGTGAGGAATGAGATTAAAGAAGGCAGGAAGCTATTGCTCATATAACTGCAGCACTAAAAATTAAGGAATTAAGGGTGTTAATGACCCTCAGTACATCACCTTTGATCATAAGTGACTGAATGATTGGCAGTGGCTCACAGCACAACTTGGCCTCCCCTGCTTGAGCTGCTCCATCGCCTACATTTCTTTTCTCTCCTCTTCTGCTTTCCTCCCAAGAATATCACAGCGGAGAAGAGTGATCTCAGTGCTGTTGGAGTAGGAGGGGCTGCCCACAAACTTATAAATGTGTGCGATGGCTGGCCAGTAATAGGGCTGTTGTGTAGCTGGGAGCCCTGGACAGGTGAAGGACTGAGAGGCACTTCGGCCCCAGCTGCCTCCCAGTCATAGGGGTCTACAAGCCTGACCCCTTAATGCCGGTCTTGTATGAAAACAACGTGCAGAAGACTTGATAACCACCAGTGCAAAGAAATGCTGAATGATCTGATCATCGCCAAGATAATTTGAGGACCACCGCCATATGATGGCAAAAGGTAAACCAAACCAAACACCACAGCCATCTAAAAATTAACAAGCTTGCAAAACGTGCAGCAACAGGTGAACAAGCCCCCTGTGGCAATGAGGTGAAAACCCAAGTTACTAAAGCTGGCACTACACACAATACAGACGCCATACCAATTCTTCAAGCATTTGAAAGCTCCCAACAAGTACGGAGAACACAAATTGGGCAAGTAGGGTTAGATGTAATCCTGCTATAGCATGACTTGAGAAATACTGTCAACAGGATTCATGAGACAGAAAAGAGCACCTCCGAACTGGAAGATGTAGTGAAATAACTGAAAACAGATGTGAGCAGGCTATCAACTTCGAACAAAATCCCCTTGGAACAAATGGATGATGAGAAGATGAGAGCTTATCTTCATCTATGGCTTGTGGGTCTCCTGGAAGGAACAGAGGACACCCAGCCAGAACACTTCTGCATGACCAGTTACGATTTTCAATACTGGAGAAGGAACTTTCCCCGTTTCATCACTGAACAAGTCCTCCATGCACTGACACAGAGAATGGCCCCTGCCGCCACTCACTGCCAAGATACTAAACCACAGAGAGCAAGACTCCAAGAAAAGCACTACACGCTACGGGTCAACTCGAATACGTATATTTTCAGGCTACACAAGACTCGTGCAGCAGCAGAGAAAATACTCGCAGGGAGTAAACTAAAAGCAATGCAGCTCCATTACATACTCCTGACCCCTGTGAAGTTCAAAGTTCTCCTGTCTTCTAAGGCATACTTATTTGACACACCTATGGTCGCCTTGGACTGGATGGCAGAACAAAATGCATGAGGAAGGTACTGTCAACTTGAGCCCCACTCTACAGACAAAGACAAGCTCGATAGGAGAGAAGCAGCGGTACAGGAGGCACTACATGTGGTCTAGTTCAGAGGAAGGCAGATCCAGAAAGCACTTGCACCACACTGAATCGGCTGTAGAACACACTGATCATTAATGTCCCCTACCGTCCCAACTAGAGCCCAATGCAGATTGAGCCGAGCTAAAGACGCAAGTCAAATAAACAAGGAAACCCTTGGTGATCGCCCATGTCGCCTTTTAGTTCTGCGTACAAATGAGATGAGCCTGTTCCACTGGGTGAGCTCGCCAGGCCTCGGAGTTGGAGGATGCTGCCTGTCTAGAAGCCTCATCTTGTCAGTTGTGTCTAATGACAATACTATAACTACGGAAATGAAGTCCTGAAATTCACTATAGTGCTATGTAAAACTATCTCCTTTATACCTCACTTCTAAGCCACCCACCCCCTTAGTACAGAAAGGTTCTGGGATTTTGTTCTCATTATGAGGATTGTTAATATGAATTGAAGGACATGAAGAGTTATATTGTTAGGTTTTCAGACTTGTTATGTACATCACCAACAGATGTTGGGGGGCGTGAGGGTTAAGGTATGTTACAGCTTTAATTATGGTATTGTAAGATGGACAGACTTTGGGACAAGACATGTTTACGGTACAGTGGACGTCAGTATACAGACCTAAGACTGTCCAGTTAGAGATAGGATGTATAACATACTTCACTCTGAAACCCTCACACTGAATGTTACTGACCCACATAATAAGATCCAAACCTTAAGTCCGCCAAACAGTATAACTGTAACGTCCTAGTCCTACAGGAACAGCACTTGGTGGGATTAAAATGCCTATTACTGGTGTGCCAGGGCTTCTCCACAGTACTTCAAGCTGGACTAACTAGGGAATTACAGGGGGTTGCTATACAACTCAGAAACTGATTGCCTTTCTGACTACAAGCATGGAGAGGCCCACAGGGACAACTACATCAAGATCACAGGGAATGTACATGGGAAATGCCCATCATTGGTTGGTATGTACACCCAACTCCCATTGAACTAAACCTTTCTGGAACATATGGGCCTACTTTTATTGTGGCCTCCAATAGGACTGTTGGGCCTGCAAGGAGACTTTAATGGGGTAATGGATTAAGTTACAGATAGCTCAAGCATGCATACACTCAACCAGCAAGGATCCATCTGCTTTTCTACATTTTTATCTTCTATGGCACAGTCTCCACTCAGATCAACAGGCATTCACTTACTAATCAAAATCACACAAATAGTATTCCAGACTTGACTGCTTTCTAATGCCAAGCGTAGACCTTGGTGCAGTCAAACAAGTGCAGATATTATTCTGGGACAACTGTGACCACTCGTCTGTAGAACTCACTTATGTCACAACAGGGGCAGAATTCTACTTCATACAAAACCAGGACTCCACTGAATTACCAATACTGTTCTAGGAAGCCTACAAGGTATTTATTATAGGCAGAGCCATTAGGTAGATAACATTAAAAGGTATCAGGACTGGATGCTCTCGTCCTGGATCTGTAGTCCCAAATTCCCATGGACTCAGATCCGAATATACTCTGAAATACTGATCATAGCACGATAATACAGAGACCGAAGCTATTGAGGAAAGGCAGAAAGGCAGGGATTGCTTCTCACAGCATTATATACCAATGGGGTAACATAGCAAGTAAACTGTCACAGTGGTTATGCCAACATACTTAGAAAGATATATCGGACATGAACTTGACTAAGGGAATATTAACAAAGGATAATCGTGCCATTGTGCAAATGTTTGCAGATTACCCAACACAAACCTAGAATTCGACTACAATATACATACGAGGATCTTCCTCCAGCCGTGTTCTTCCGGATCCTAGGGATGGTGGTGAGGGCCAGTTGAGCAGAGCAGAGTTGCCAGGAGGGGTGCGGAAAAGGAGAGGCAGTGGTTGAGGTAGGCAGGTCCGATGTCGTGAAGGGTCTTATAAGTGCGTGTCTGATGTTTGAAAGTGATGCGTTTGTTGATGGAGAGCCAGAGTAGGTCTCTCAGGTGGGCAGAGATGTGTCAGGGAATGTCCAGAATGAGTCCGGCCACGACGTTCTGTATTCTCTGGAATCTTGGAGTTTCTTGTTGATGCCAGCTTAGAGTTCATTGGCATAGTTGAGTTTACTACTGACAAGTGCATGAGTGACTGTTCTTCTCGCATCAATGGGGATCCACTTGAAAATCTTCCATGGTAGGTGGATTGTGTGGAAGCATGAGGATGAGACAGCGTTGACTTGGCGGGCCATAGATAGTGAGAAGTCAAGAATGATGTTGTGGTTGCGTGCGTGGTCGTTGGGAGATGGGGCAGTTCAGAGGGCAGTGGGCCACTAGGAGTCATCCCAGGTGTTGGGGCCCCATAATGAGGATCTCAGTATTATCAACTTGAGTTTGAGGCAGCTGTCTTTCATCCAGTCGGCAACTGCCTTCATTCTGTTGTGAAAGTTGCTTTTGGCTGTCGATGGTTCGTTAGTGAGGGAGAGAATAAGCTGTGTGTCATCACTGTATGAGATGATGTTAAGCCCGTGATGTCTGACAATCTTGGCGAGCTAGATCACGTAGACATTGAAGAGGTGGGGATCAGAGAGGAGCCATGGGGTACTCCGCAGCTGGTTTCCATCAGTTTTGAGGCAAACTGTGGGAGCCTGTCTCTGGGTTTAGCCGATGAGGTAGGAGCGGATCCACGCCAGGACCTTGCCGCCAGATGCCAGCATAGTGTACTCTGGTACACAAGGTGGTGTGGTAGACTGTCGAAAGCGGTGGAGAGGTAGAGGAGGATGAGAGCAGCTGTTTTACCATGGTCCAATAGGACACATTCAGTCAGCCCCTCTCCCTCTCCCTCTCATTGCTGCACCAACAGCCCTTCGCTCTGGACATATGTTTATCTTTATTTCTGTTTAGGGGTATATAAGTAACCTTCAAAACTGCGCTGATGTGACAGTGTAAGAGTAGTGCTTCACAACTAATTCCTTTCTTGTTGGTGGCTGGGTGCACTGTTAGGAGTGCTCCCTCCCTCCCCCACCACTGGAATGAGCCAGAAAAATGTGTACTTTATATCTGTGCCATCAGAAGGCCATTTCTCACAGGACCAGCTGATTTAAATAACAAAATACTTTATTTTCCAAGACTGATATCTCAGAAGCACCCCATGGCACAACACATGTTACAACATCTATATAGTATTAACTCAATTGAGCTAACAGCATCTTGCTCAGACACAGTACATGCCATATTGCTGATGTACCCAGAGACATGAACAAGATGAGTCCACATACAGGAGAGTAGGATAACTCATATCTTCCTCCATCGATTAATAAACTAGTACATTCAAAATTAAACTGACTGTGCAGATCAACTAATTAGATTTTCAAGATTTCACTATAGAAGCGCCTATCAGAATAGCACCTAAATTTCCATAGAGGCCACCATGCTGAAGTCATACGAGGAGATGGCAGAGGAGTACATTCCATGGGACAATAATCTGTCATAGATAGAAGACACTTAAGTTCAGCTGGTGGAGACCAGTGCACTGAAGCTTTTCAGTAGGCAACTTATACTGCTACCTACTAGCCATCCTGAAACCGTAGCGAACCCTAAAGCCAAGAGAGAGTCATTTCTCCCATGGTCAAAATCCACACAGTAAGGAAGGATGGGCCATGAAGGCCAGGCAGCTGGGCGCTCCACAGAAATGTCTCAATAAATCCGAATCTTGTCTGGCCATACTGAATCAATGACAGTAGTACTGATAGAGCTGACAATCGGGGAGATTCTGATGATGTTTATGATGCAGGCAGGCCATAACAACCCAACACCAAACATCACAAGTCTAAGGATGGGGTCCAGCAAGAGAAAACCACTTCCTATGTGTTAGACCCTAGAACTATAGATCATCCTTGTTCACTGGAATGGACACAGGCTTAGAAGGCAGCCTGGAATGTAGCTATCTGAGAAAACCATTGATCAAAGAAGTCATAGTTCAGCTCAGGGTCACACACACTTGATGGTAAACTAGTGGCAAAAGAGGTGAGTGGCCATGTTAATGGTCACATTAGTTAAATGTCCAAAAAAGGCTACTTACAGACCTTAGATTGCTTGTCAGGACAAATTTCTTGAACAGCAGGACATCTTTCTTAAATCTCTGATATGGCCTAGGAAGCCAGAGAGTCTATTTCACCAGGAGGTCTAGCCAGCTGGGCCTAGACACCATTACTCCTCCTAGGGAATGTGAACTGTGAGATCTTCACAGAGGTGTAGGTGGCTCTTATTTAAGGGCAGATATCAATCAAAAAGATCCTAGGGCAGAAGACTTTGGGGCAGAGAGAATAAAAGGATGTTATGCCAGTTACATTTCCAACGGAGGACCTCAGGCAACGAGGCTGCAAAATGATGATACAGATAGGATTACAGATGCTTTGATCCTGCAATGCTTGTCCAGACATGAGGTGTACAAATTCAGAGTTTTGCCCTTTGGACTATCGCTGGCCCTTTGTTGCTCGAAGAAGGGGTTGAACTCCTCTGATCAAGAGGGGCAAGGCGGATAGTCTACCTCAAAAATGTACTGTTCATGGATCAGTGACTGAAGCACTTCACCCAACACTTATGCTTGACAATGGATGGTTCCACCCTAAGGAGGAGCCAGACATACTTTAAACAGGTGACATTATCAACCGATACCTCGGAGGAGATACAATGGTGGCCGAAATATATTCAGGCTTGGAATGGAAATCTTGAGATCAACCCTGGACTTACTGAAAAAAAAAAAAGGAAAATCAGACGCCAGCAAGTTAGGCTGGGGTACCAGATGCAAAGACTTGCCTATAAGGGGAAGGCATCAGAAAAGTGAGTCGTGCAGCTCCCAGGTCAGTTATGGTCAAACAAAAGTTTGAGCAAAATGTTGTGCACTGTCAAAGATCAACAACAATTCAGTGGTACTTTACATAAACTACCTGGAAGGAATATGATCAAAAGCTCTCACAGAACTAGCCAAGGACTTTTAGCATATCTGCTTAGAGAATCAGGTGGCAGTTATAGTGCATTCCATCTAGATCACCAACTCCCAAGGTACTTTAGTTGGAGGCCAGATGCCGGGGCAACAGCACCCAACCCTTTTATTGGGGAATATAGAAGACTGCATGCTTTTCCACCGTTTGTCAGGATAGCGAGAGGTGAAGAGACAGAAGGCACACCTGGTTCTCATCACACCAACTTGGAGATGGCAAGTGTGGATCCAAATCTGATTAAACTTTCCTCGCATTTACGGATACCTCCTTCCCACTGTACAAACACTTACGGATCTGAATGCATGGTTCCACTGTTTGGCCGAAGAAATATCAATCCACTGTATGCCATGGAGGATTAAAGGGAACACTGGACAATCCCAGGCCTTTTGGGATATCCTAAGGAACCTATCAGAATAGCCTGGTTAGCAGCACCATCAAAAGGCACAAGTTGGCTTGGAGACAGGGGACCAGTTGGCATCTGCAACTAGATATGAAACCTGTAAGGATCCAAACTGGTCCACCGTTGGAAAAAAGCTTTGGAAGGCCAAGCATACAGGACTAGAAATACTTTTAGGCTAGTCAATTTGGCGGACCATTCCTTGGTGGATGGCGTGGCAGAAGTGAAAAACTGTATGATATGCAGACTGTTCCCGGGATCAAGCTTGCAGTTGCCCCAGAGCAGAGGAATTTCTCTATCTGGAATATAAACAGGGTGTTAAACTTGTTCCTCTCGTAGCAGCAAAACAAATAACTTGGCCATGAAGAAGCAGTTAGGAAAATTGGTGGTGATGCCTCTTTACTTCAGGTCATGTAGGAGGGTCTCTGACATCTGAGCACTGGATATGTCAGGCAGACTTTTTACACTGCACTGTGTTACTTCCATGTTGTCTAGATGTATCAGCTGTAAAACTAGGTTAATATCTTACCCGAGAATTCAAGGGTTCTCCAAGAAAGTAGTTTCAGGTACATCGCATAAAGGCTTACAAAGGCACACCATAACCATCTCCTCACTTTTTGAATTGCAAGAAACTGAAGATCTGGATTTTCACCTACTCCGGACTCTGGCTTATGCCATATAGTTACAGCTTCAGTGTCAGGACACCCCCTCAGGTAAGTTATGCACTAAACAACTACACATAACATAACAAGGATATGACAGTGGATTTTAGAACTCCATGGGTCAAATACATTTTGATTGTCTTAAAGAAACCTTTCTGAAAAATATCCCTACCAACCATAACTAGATGGGTGTTGCTGGAAGCTGACATGATCGCGGCCAGGTTTGCAGTGCTTTCTGCTGGAGGTGCTATGGCTTCCAAAGCTTCTGGTGTAGGTGTTAATTTTTGTTAGGGGATATTATGAAGGCAGCAGGTTTTTCGTCAGATTCCAACCTCAAACATTTTTACTTTAAACCAGTTGAAGTTGCAGCTTTGCTGATGCTAAACATGCTTTAAATTAGTGTAATCCTTGTCTACATTCTTGATGCAGAATAGGAAATTTACTAGCTGTAATGAGGGAAAGTTCTGAGAGAAACAGGTTTCTCATATGTAGACAAAAAGGACCTTATCATCGACTTTTAAGAGTGAAAAATAACTTTAGCAATGGAACTGAATATTTGAATTAGGCTGTCTAACGACTGGTTCATGATAATGTAATTAATGTGAACTATATAGTTTAAATGATCAGAAAGTGACTGGAATCGCTCAATTAGATTTATTTTTGTATCACAGGTGCAGAAGACAAGCAGGAGAGCAGTGTGTAAGTTCAGGTGTGGTTAATGTTGCAGGAAGAAAGACGAAGAGGAGCTGCTAGGACTATATAAAGATATGAGGGCAGCAATTGGCTAAAATTAAAAACTACAAATGTTCCAGGGCCTCTTGGAAAATGCGGTTATGTGATGGTTATATTGATTACTGTTGGAGTTTAAAGAGCAGTTAGAAAACATAATTCTCGTTCAGGATAGCTTGGAAGTTCTATACTACACTCACTAAATAGCAATAAAAATGCTCCTAGAAAAAGAGCATTGGCAAGGCCTACATGTCAGGCCACGGCAGACCGAAAACATATTTTCATTTATATATTTGTAAACAAAATAGTAATTGAAAATTAAAAAATTAATAGAAAGTACATGTGGTATCGTCTAAAGGTGCCGCGCACACGTTTGCAAAGAAGATAAAAATGCCTCTTATAAATTAAATACATTAATTAAAAAACGTGACAGAGGACAGTGACTTTGCAGTCCTGGCTTTTAAGTGGTCTAACTTTTAGGTGTACGTGCACAAGCAAAATGCCATCACTCAGAGATCCAAGGGCTGAAGTGGGCTAGCCCATGCTGTATTCTGTGGAATGACTCTTAGGCAGTCCAATGAATAAAGAGGGATGTCCGAACGTTCCTCCGTATATGTATACAAGTATGAATTTATATTAGGATGTGATTTTTTTTTTTTTTTTTTAAAGAGGCTAGCAAAACAGTTAAATCTAAGTCTAAACACGACTTACAAAGGGTTGCGTGGACTTCGTATTGTTTCCTGCACAGCTGTGGGTGATGATAGAAAGAACTATGGTATTATGAAGCCCAAAGCTGCCCTTACATCCTGGAGGTCATAGATGTGTGTATGTCTGTCTGTCACACCTAGGCTAGTACACGGCGGTGCATGTAGTAATTCAACCAGGGGCTTTAGGCCACAGTGAGCCCCTGTTCTAGAGTCTCACCGATGGTCTGGAATTCTGGAGGTGCCGTGTGATACATCTTCTTTATAAAGTGTTCAATGCCCCACAATTAATTTTGTAAAATATGTACAATCCCCTGAAGTCAGCATGGCGCAGGGGTTTGTTGTAACGTGCAATATATGCTCTGAGTTCAGTCCATTCTATCCGTATGTCATATTTGGGTAAATTTCTAAATGTTTGTCATTCGTTTATTGTAAATGCCAATATAAATCTACTGAAAAACAAAACTATCACATTTTTCCATTTGGCACCTGGACATTTTCCAGAATGTTTCAACAGCATTGCCATTAAAAGGTGGAATTCATAATAATTACAGCAGAGCCTTCCACAGTATTTGCTCTTTCAAAGGCAAAGTGAACATAGAGTTTTGCACACTCGTAAAGAGTCGGACCATGCACGCAAATATGTCAAGCCCCTACGCAATAAATGGTGGTGCTGTTAAATTCTGGGACACAATTTGACCTGTTATGTTAAGTTTCCAGAACATGTTACAATTCAGATTTCTGTACTAGATGTCCTTCCTTTAAAAGCAATTATTGGGGAAAACCAAGCCACGTGTCAGTGTCAGAATCGTCCACAAACATTCATTACTAAAACAACTATTGTACAAAAGATGCGAACGTGGTGGCACAGGCAACAGTCGCCTTGCTCAGCTGCCAGTTTGGGATAGTCAATCAATCAATCAATCAATCAATCAGGGATTTGCAAAGCGCACTACTCACCTGTGAAGGTCTCACAGCACTGAGGAGGGGAGGTGGAAGAAGGTAGGAGAGGGGGCAGAAGGTGAGGGGGGGAGGTAGTGCTGCTACTGCTCGAACAGCCAGGTCTTGAGAAGTTTCCTGAAGGTAAGGAGGTCTTGTCTGGCGCAGGTGGGTGGTGTTCCACGTTTTGGTGGTGAGGTGAGAGAATGAACTACCGCCGGTTGCAGTTCTGTGGACGCGTGGGTCGGTTGCGAGAGCGAGGTCGACGGAGCAGAGATGCTGGGTCGGAGTGTAGGAGGATAGTTGTCTGTTGAGGTATTCTGATCCGGTGTTGTGCAGTGCTTTGTGAGCATGGGTGAGGAGTTTGAAGGTGATTCTCTTGTTGGCTGGGAGCCAGTGCAGGTTTTTCAGGTGGTCTGTAATGTGGCAGTGGCGGGGGATGTCCAGGATGAGGCGTGCGGAGACGTTCTGGATGCGTTGCAGCCTCTTCTGGAGTTTGGCCGTGGTTCCTGCATAGAGGGCATTGCTGTAGTCCAGCTTGCTGCTTACGAGGGCTTGGGTGATTAAAATGTGTGTGAAATTTCGGCCTATCATCACCACTATGAACTAGTTCAACTTATGTAACGTTTTCAGGCATAGATAAGGGAAGGCATTTACTGTGGCTTGGCTTTAGCTCAAGTAACATTCAATGTCAAAGTTGATGTACCTGGAGTCAGATGTAAATGATGCCAGCTTACAACATGGAGGCTAAAACAAAACCATAGTCACAAGATGTAAACAAGGTCTGATCAACCTATGCATGCAGTTTTACAAATGCTTGTTCAGGGCTACAGAATGTTATAAAATATCTACTTGTCCATGGGACTAGATGCTTCATTTATCTACTTGTCTTATAATAAAAATACACTTGCTCCTTTGCTGCGATGCAGTCTGGTCACAAATTATAGAAGCGCTCTCATAGCAGGACTTTAATATTGTCCTCTCTGATTATGTCAAGACTGATATCATGGTCGAGATATTAGTAATGCCCTGACTTGGTCACTGTTCTGCAAATCCACATACTGGGATTGATAATGTCAGAGTTTCCATTGTTGGAATGCCCTTTGAGTCTGTGTACACTTACAAACTTACATGTTTAAGGGTTTTTACCAGATCTCCTCTAATCTATTCCCACACTGAAAAAGGATGCACATTTACTCCTACCACCATTTGCAGGGGGTGAAAAAAGGGCTGCATGTAAAGTGAACATGCAAATGCTCAGTAGATCTTTATCATGAGCAAATATATGTGTGGCTATATGTGAAAATGCAATTCACATTTTTTCCTGGGTGTACAGCTTTCAGGCCTAGTTCTTTAAATTCTTTGGAATTCATGAAATGTTTACATCTACAGTAATACATGGACTTAAGTACTTTTGTGACTTTCTTTAAGAATTGGGCCCCTAATTAGGTCTGGTGCTAGCCAAGACTTTTTGAGTTATTACATTTTTATATAAAATATATAAAACACATGGGCATTCAGCCAGCACATCCATTGGTCTGTTGTATAATTCACATTTTGCTTCTACCTACTACAGCATATACAACATGGGACAGCATTCTTTTGCCATTAGTTGTCTTTGCTGTGAGCGACGACATTCTGCTTTCACAAGAAGCAAAACCACACACATCAATGAGCTCCCTAAAGTGTCAAGGAATGCTGCTGAAATGTCTGTTACCTTTTAAAACCACAAAATATTTCTACTTTTAGTCATTTTTTTCCTGTTACACTGGTAATGGCCGTACAGTTCCCTGAAAAAATAATGTTTCACAAGAACCATGTCACAACAACACACAAATTGACAAAGCCGAAAGGCTGGCAATCTATCCCAGAATTATTGGCTTGCCAATTCTTCTATATTTGCATGTGTCCCATAATCTTTAAGAACTTGTTACACTTACTCTTCATTTTTAATCTTTACTGGAAATACTGACATTCATCGAACAGATTTTACTAAATGACACCTCAAAGAAATGGTTCCTTCAAAAGAACAATATGGCAAAACGTTTCTTCTAGACTTACTTTATGTGTACATTTTATTTTGAGAACAATCACCCATCTTTCTCTCAAGCTTCTGCATCTCTTTGCATTTAATCATGGAACATTCTGGGAGCATTAGCGGTAGCTTGCAAAGCTTACATTTTCAAATGTGTGAATACATTTTTCTACTGGAACCACTGTCAGTAATGAAAGCCAAATTCACTGCATTTTCTTAGAGCACTCGCCCTGATAATAAAGACTTTGAATTAAAAAACTGTGTGTGTGTGTATGTATATATATTTGAACAGCTTATACATATGGATGGATACATGAAAAAAAAAGAAAAAAAAACTCAAGGAATAATCACAACCCTTGTCTGGGTGAACCCTTAAAGTCACTTAAACTTGAGCTCAATCCCCTAGTAACTATGGCACGGAGCCAGGCAGGCTTAACTTAAAGACAAAACGTGAAGTATTTATACAGTACTAAAACAGTATAAGTTTAAATGAAAAACAGTAAGATACCCAAATCAGAAAAACAAGTTAAAATGTAATAAACAAAAGGACGTCAAAGTATCAAAAATCCAACAAGGGGAACCGAAAATATAGATTTTTTTTAAAGTGTTGAGTAGGAACAGCTTGAAGAAGCATAGTGCCAATGACAGTCAATAGTTGCGGTAGACCAGGACATAAGCGCAATCTGAGGCTGGCTGAGATGGAATGCGGGTCAGATACACCAGGTTTGCTCTGATCAAGGATTTTACCTTTTGACTCAGTTTTTGAAGTCACCAAAGAAACATACCTTTAAAGCCTTTCAAACCCTAAGGGGAGGCACTCAGACTCAGTATGTCTGGTACAAGCCAAACAACAAGACCCAGTCCATGTCCAGTTGCCACTGGTCAGTTGTAGGAAAAGGCCTCTTATAGCATCTTGTGTCCCAGCAGGTCTAACAGGAGGTCACCCTTTGAGTCCCCTTCTTGGTCCTTGGTACAAGAAAGGAGGTCCAATCCTCCTTTTCTTAGGTCACAGGGAGCAGGGTTCAGTCCTCTTTTGATCTTGCTCAGTTGTAGGGCTTACATTTAGCCTCCATTTTATCTTAGCTTCTTTTTCTAATAGTGGTTTGCACGTTTTCCCATAACGAGAGACTGTGCCACACACATTCATTCCAGATAGGGATTGTCGCCCTGTAGTCTACACAATTAGTTCCAGGGTCACACATTTAGAACATGGTGCCCTTGTTACACTCATAGGAGACAACTCTTTCTCTCTGAGGGGGAGTGGGGTGTGTTATAAATATACATATAAATATATATATATTACGGTAATCCTGCTGTAATCTGACATCTAACGCTAAAAACCAACTCCAAAATGTACGTTG